>NC_062532.1:3416073-3448573 GCF_022655615.1 Tachysurus fulvidraco
GCCCTGTGTACATAAACACACACATGTAGGTTTGGCCTGGGGGAGGGGAAGGCCATGCTTCCTTTTGTTATGATCACCCTGCTGTCTTAAAGACAAGGTGATTGAGTTTGTGTGTGTGTGTGTGTGTGTGTGTGTGTGTGTGTGTGTGTGTGTGAGAAAGAGAGAGAAAGTGTGAGTTGGGGGTTTACAGTGTCTGGGTCCCAGGAGACAGAATGGTGTGTATGTGATTGAACTGCTCTGTATATCCCTGTTTGGGCAGCTGTGTGTGTGTGTGTGTGTGTGTGTGTGTGTGTGTGTGTGTGTGTGTGTGTGTGCATTCTTTGCACATAGTTGGCTTTGTGTGCTTGCATGAGGGTGATGCCTGATTGAGATTTAAGGTGTGTTTGTTTTCGTGTGTGTGTGTGTGTGTGTGTGTGTGTGTGTGTGTGTGGCACTGGGCAGGGCTTTTTGGAAGTGTTACAGTTGAAAGCTTTTTGCCTTTGCATAGCAGTGATGTCTTAAATTTCCTCAAGGAGCAGAGCTGCAGCGCTCCGTCACGCCGTCCAGCTTCACTTCACTCTGGAACTCATTGTGTAATGTGAACGTTCGCCGTAGTCAGTGTTTATCATGTGGACACATACACAATCATTCATAGTCGACTGTCTGTGTGATTAATATAATGATCAAAAGGATTAAGGTCAAAAATGAGGGATTTGAAAAAATAAAATAATGAATGGAAAAAAATGAGAAACAGAATCAGACGTTCGGAGCAGAAAACGACACGGTTTGTGTTTCTCAGTAGAAGATTTCAGCTGCTATTATAATTGTGAACAGGAACGAAGTTCTAGTTCAGATAAAGAAATAATTTCTTCTATATACAGATTTCAGTATGTGTTTGTGTGTGTGTGTGTGTGTGTGTGAGAGAGAGAGATTGCAGTGTTTAAACACACTAAACACACTTCAGCCATGACAATAATCTACTTCAGGTTACAATAATAATAAATAATCAACAGTTTGACTTTAACACTGAAGGTCATTAAATCAAATCTTTTCGGAGTGTGTGGAGACGTCAGAGACGTCAGAGACGTCAGAGACGTCAGAGACGTCAGAGACGTCAGAGACGTCAGAGACGTCAGAGACATCAGAGACGTCAGAGACATCAGAGACGACTCGTCTGCAGCTCTGTGCTTTGGCTCAGTTTAGTAAAACAATCTGCAACTCAAACACAGTTTCATCAGTAAAGATTTAAAAGGTCGAAACATTTCAGTTAAAGATTTTAGACCTTTATTCTGAAATATAATCGAACACGAACATTAAATGGAAAAAATATCAAGAATTTCTTGAGTAAAATAAAATGGATTGTTTTTAAAGTAGTGATGTTTGGGTTAGAGAAATGTTCTAATCCCACCCATTCTGAGCAGACTGTGGGGTGCCAATACAATTGCATGCTCAGTAAACTGATCAGCGAGTGAATCAGTGACCAATAATTATTCATTTACAATGTGATTTTCCCCAAAAAACTTTATTGAACAAATATAAAAAGTCTCCAAACTACCTGTTAGTGGTGTGTGTTAGTGACCGAGGTACGTGGAGCATCGCACCTTCTTTTTGTAGGAGACCGGAGTTTGTGCACCTTTTAGTGTGTGTGTGTGTGTGTGTGTGTGTGTGTGGGGTTGGGGTGCTATGGGGTTTTAATCTTGCCCTTGATGTAAATATTAATGAGACTGTTGAGATATTGTTGCTGTGGGGGTCCCCTAACACCCCCCCCCATCAGAGCTTTTCACATTTTGCTTTTTAGTGTTTTTTTCTTCTTCGTTTTTCTGCGTCAGTTTAACTCGAGCTTCCCAGATCAGATTTTAGTCCTGAAAGTAAGACTGTACAGTAATGGGGAATAGAATAGTGCAGATGTTTTTGTTTTTGTTGTTTTAACAGTTTAAATATTTGATCTGTATCTAATCCACCGTGAGCGAGGAGTCGAGTGTTTTATAGGAAAAGCAGAAACTTTCAGCTGTTTGGGATTTTTTTAATCATTTTGATAATTTTAAGGATCAGAGGCTGTGTTTCTGTTTCTGTGGCTTCCATTTTGATTCTCACACACACACACACACACACACACACACACACACACACACACACACACACACACACACACACACACACACACCTTGCTGTACAGTCTTGTGCACTACACACAGTGGACTCCAGAGGGCGCTGTGTTCACTTTAATTCGTTAACAGCCGTTACACAGAGGAACACATTTTAGACTTTGTTTACATTTATTTTGAGGAAAAAAACAATGTTCTTCATTTATTTTAGTTTTGTAAAGTTGCCTAAAGAGTGTGTTTTTATATGACAGAGGGACCAGAGTCGGGCCGAGCAGACGTGTCATTTTATTACTTTATTGTTTTTACTGTCTGTTGAAGTCTCTGTGCCTAAAAATGCACCTTTTTAAGGGGGGGAGGGGGGATTTGATTTTATTGTAATGTTCTTGATCCACGGCACCTTGATGACGGCGTCTGCGAGGCCGGAGACTGAAACAGTGTGAGAGTTTACTGACCCTTAATCATTGTGTTCTAAACCCCGCCCCCTTTTTCAAATCCATTCTGGGCTGCTGTGCATTCTGGGACAGCAACCGAGGACTGAGTGGTGTGTTTATCATATCAATCAGTACACACACACACACACACACACACACACACACACCTCTCTGCAGTACCTCTTCTGTTCCCGTTACCTCAGAATCCTGCCTTTAACCAGTTTTCCTCAGCGTGCAGTGTGATGAAAGTCAGTGTTGAGCTCCACATAACTGACCTTTTGTATAAAAAAAAAAAAAAAAAAAAACGTAAAAATAAATCTGCTGGGTGGTGAAGAAGAGGATCATGTTGAGATTTAGGGATCACTGATGATTTCATCTGCACACAAGCAGGAGTGTAAAACATTTTTCTAAACAGACATAAAATCGATGCGTGTTCACTTTCTATACCTACAGATCTGTACAATAGAGAATGATCCATACATATAAACATACAGAAATATATCTATATCTATATCAACATCCTGTACGTTCTGTAGAAGCACTAATGAGATTTGTTCGTCGTGCACTCACAGCATGAGATGTAACCCAGAAGCTGCTTCCAGTCCAGTCTGCCCCCCCCCCGCCCCCCGTCCCTGTAATGCCCATGTCCCATCACAACATTCAGTCTGTGTTCAGAGTGCCAATAACTTTGTGAATCCCTAACTGTGACCCGATATTATCAAAGTATAATTGCACATTAACTACTGTAAAGGAAAAAAACAACATTGAAAACATCTGTATATCTTAATAAAAACGTTTGTAACAAATCTTTTTGTTTGTCTTTTTTAATTCCTTTTTTTCATTGATTATTTTTGACGCATCAGGATCAGATCAAACACAAACCCTTGGCTGTGAATAAGTAACGTGTGTGTGTGTTTGTATCTGTGTGTGTCTGTCTGTGTATCTGTGTGTGTTTGTGTGTGTGTGTGTTTGTATCCTTGTGTGTCTGTCTGTCTGTATCGGTGTTTGTCTATCTGTGTGTGTGTGTGTGTTTGTATCTGTGTGTGTCTGTCTGTGTATCTGTGTGTGTGTGTGTGTGTTTGTGTGTGTGTGTGTTTGTATCCTTGTGTGTCTGTCTGTCTGTATCGGTGTTTGTCTATCTGTGTGTGTGTGTGTGTTTGTATCTGTGTGTGTGTGTGTGTGTGTTTGTGTGTGTGTGTGTTTGTATCCTTGTGTGTCTGTCTGTCTGTATCGATGTTTGTCTATCTGTGTGTGTGTGTGTGTGTTTGTATCCTTCTGTGTGTCTGTGTGTGTGTGTGTTTGTATCCTTGTGTGTATCGGTGTTTGTCTATCTGTGTGTGTGTGTGTGTTTGTATCTTTGTGTGTCTGTCTGTCTGTGTGTGTGTGTGTGTTTGTATCTGTGTGTGTGTCTGTCTGTATCTGTGTCTGTCTATCTGTGTGTGTGTGTGTGTGTGTGTTTGTATCCTTGTGTGTCTGTCTATCTGTGTGTGTGTGTCTGTGTGTGTGTGTGTGTTTGTATCCTTGTGTGTGTGTGTGTGTGTTTGTATCCTTGTGTGTGTGTGTGTGTCTGTCTGTATCTGTGTGTGTGTCACATTTACAGCATTTGGCAGAGGACAGTACTTAAGACTCATTGCCACACAATATACTATTTAATCGAGATGTAACTGCACAAATTGTTAATTTACTCTAAAGCTTTTCCCAGTCTTCCTTTTGCAGCCCACAGTCGACTACAGTGGATACAGTATTTATATTAAATATTAATGCAGTGTTGAAAACACTGGAATTTGACCTAGATTTTATTTTGTAAAATCCAGTTTATTTTAGCGCAAGTGCTCTAAGCTGTGAGTTCAGTCGCCGAGCTGTCACACTACACACGGGATGGAACCAGAAAGAGCAGAGGTCAAAAATGTACTTAAGGCTGATTATGGGCCAGAAAATCACTTAAACAGCAGGTTAATGAACCATGGCTGTAGATCTGTAACTGCTGACAGTTTTTCTCCCCATAGGCATATAGATGGGAACCACAAACTGCTGAGGTGCAGAATGGGCTTTCATGGTTGTGTGGATGGCTTCAGTCGGACAATCATATATTTTTAGTTCCTCAAAAACAACAGGGCCTCAAGTGTGTTGGAATTGTTTTGCACTGGAGTGCAGAACTTTGGCCTTCCCCTAAGAATACACTGTGACCATGGCATGGAGAACACAGGGGCTGCCCAGTATATGCTGGAACATGCATCTTTGAGCCACATCCTTGAAGAGTTTCAGTCAGGTTTCAGGCTCCATCATAGCACAGAAACTGCACTTGTTAAAGTTACAAACGACTTGTTCTTAGCTTCGGACCAAGACTGTATGTCCCTATTAGTTCTACTTGACCTTAGTGCTGCATTCGACACTATAGACCACAACATTCTTCTAGATCGCTTACAATATTACACAGGTATTCATGGTCAGGCTTTAAGCTGGTTTAGATCCTACCTGTCTGATCGATACCATTTTGTAGAATTAAATGGTGAATCCTCCAGTTTACTACCAGTTAATTATGGGGTCCCTCAAGGATCAGTTCTAGGACCTCTGCTTTTCTCTATATACATGCTTCCATTAGGGAACATTATTAGAAGACATGGGATTAGTTTCCATTGTTATGCTGATGACACACAGTTATATATCTCATCAAAACCAGATGAAATAGCCACAGTGTCCAAATTAACTCAGTGCCTTAGGGAGATAAAAGACTGGATGAGCTGCAACTTTCTATTGTTAAACTCCGATAAGACAGAAATACTACTCATAGGTCCAAAAACCAGTGCACAGAAACTCTCACAACTTAACTTCCATTGTGTGCCAACCCATCACAGGGCACACACACACACTACGGACAATTTTCCAGAGATGCCAATCAACCTACCATGCATGTCTTTGGACCGGGGGAAGAAACCGGAGTACCCGGAGGAAACCCCCGAGGCACGGGGAGAACATGCAAACTCCACACACACAAGGCGGAGGTGGGAATCGAACCCCCAACCCTGTAGGTGTGAGGCGAACGTGCTAACCACTAAGCCACCGTGTCCCCCCTGGGATAAATACCTACACATTTAAATATATCTAATATTAATCTTGAATTTTGTATTACATTAATATTTATATTATTATTTATATTAACCTTTTCTCCTATGTTTGTTCTTTTTATAATGTCCATTGTAAAAAGCGCTATACAAATAAACTATCAATAAAAATGAATGAGGACATTTTGTGTTTTTCAGGACATTTCAGGACATCTTTATGTTTTTCCCCTGAGCCAAGCTTCATAGCGTCGTGTGAATTTCCAGTCAATTGACTGACTTCCTCTTTATGTATACCTGTGAAATGCAGCAGGAAATATTGATGTCACTTCCTCTGAGGCCTTCGCCATAAAGCAAAAAGAACATGGCTTTAGGCTTGTGTGTGTGTGTGTGGGTGGGTGGGGGTGTGTGTGGGTGGGTGGGGGTGGGGTGGGGTGGGGGGTGGGGTAATAGCTGTTCTGTACACACAAACCTGGTGTTTTTTAGCTTTTCTGTTTCTACAGTGAAGTCGTGAGTGCAGCAGCTCAGCCTTGGTTAACCGCTTCTCTTCATCTCCTCTCTGTACAAGTGAAACCACTGCAGTTTTTATTGTGATAATTGTCACTAATCAGAACTAAAGGAATTTGTTGATTTTTCTAATTGATTTGCAGTAATGATCAGGGACAATAAACCTGACAGATATTTAATGGCTATTTGTGAAACGGTATCTTTAGGTCAGATGTAAACAAATCCCACAGACCTGCTTTGTACAGATGTGAAATGTTTTAATCATCAAATCATTATTTTCATACAATAATTTTCTATTTACTCAATTTTTTATTTGTGAAATTTGCATTTGTAGAACACATTTATAACCTAGAATAGAATTAATATATTTATCTCATGCAAAGTGATTTTTAGAAAGTTTAGAGGTAATGTATATAGTGTGTGTAAATGTTCATTAGCTGTGCTCTCTGTCTCACACACGCACACGCACACACACACACACACACACACACACACACACACACACTGAGTGACGTGTCTCATGCGGAAACAGCTGGATCCTTCCCTAAAAGGCCAAAGGAAGTTACCGCACGCGCTGGTTCTAACTCCATATAAGGTTATCAGCGGTGACGACAATAGCGTGTTAAATATGGCCACCGGAAATAGAACCCGCCTCCGCTCGCAGTGTTTTTTCCGCCGAAACCGTGCCAGAGGCGGATGTCCATATTTGGGCATAAGAGAAAAGCAGTAAAAGGGGAAAGGAAAAATAAATGTAACTTATATTTGTAATAGTTTAAAAGAATTGGATATCGTAAAGACCGCAAATCATAATTTAATCATAATTTACTTGTTATACTTTAATTATTTACGAGAGAGAGAGACAGAGAGAGAGAGAGAGAGAGAGAGAGACAGAGAGAGAGAGAGAGACAGAGAGAGAGAGAAAGAGAGACAGAGAGAGAGACAGAGAGAGAGAGAGAGAGAGAGAGAGAGAGAGAGAGAGAGAGAGAGCCCGTTTGGCTCGTTTATTTTTCCAGGAAGCAAATAAAATGGGTGGAGCCAAACTGTCAATCACACCGCTGACGTCACAGACGTACATAAGGCCAGCCGTGAGCGCGCGTCCTTCTGATTCACGATTGAAGATTGAAACTTGAAGAAGTTTCAGAACACAAAGCAAGCCGAAGGACGTGTTTAAAGACAGACCTAACAAAGTGAAAGTACACAGGACAGATGGAGGTGTGTGCAGAAGCGAAGCGGGTCATGGTGCAGGCTCTGAGTAAAATATACAGCTACCGAAACCAGCGCGGAGGAATTCCGCTCCACCGGAGTCTCCTGCTGACACTGGTGATGAGATCCGCCAGGGACACGTATCACTCTGTACGGGTACAGAGCCACGGGCCGGACACCACCGGGCAGAGTGACAGCTCTGTACACACCACCGGACAGAGTGACAGCTCTGTACACACCACCGGACAGAGTGACAGCTCTGTACACACCACCGGACAGAGTGACAGCTCTGTACACACCACCGGACAGAGTGACAGCTCTGTACACACCACCGGACAGAGTGACAGCTCTGTACACACCACCGGGCAGAGTGACAGCTCTGTACACACCACCGGACAGAGTGACAGTTCTGTATATCACACACAGAGACAGGAGCTCATGGACACCACCGAGGTGTCTGACCCCCCGCTTACACTCCAGGGCGGTGAGAGGACATTAACGCAGGACAACACCGTAGATAAAGAGAACTGTAACAGCACCCGCCATCATCCACAATCACGGAAACGGAAAGGGAAAAGCGCCACAGAACCTGACTTCCTGCCGTACAAAAAGGCGAGATTGGATACAACGGGGCTCCGACGAGTTCTTCATGACTCTACGACAAGGAGTAACACCGGGAACTGCGCTCGGGAGACGGGCCATATGACAGATACACACATCCCCAGGACTATAGTGACATTCTGAGCAGTCTCTGTGTGTGTGTGTGTGTGTGTGTGTGTGTGTGTGTGTGTGTGTGTGTGTGTGTGTGTGTGTGTGTGTGTGTGTGTGTGTGTGTGTGTGTGTAGCCGGAGCGCACAGTTCCCGGTCTCACCGAGTAAAAAGCGCGCACAGCCGCTGTGAAATTACTGTCAAATCTAGACATTATTCTGGATTTCTGGCCCAAACGCGATCCTGAGACTATCATAATATCTGTGGTGTGGTCAGAGGTGGATGGATGACGTCACGAGGTGACAGATGATTCATCACGCATACGGATGTGTTAGAAACGGTGACAGAGATGATGAGTCAGGGCTCTTCATCATCTCATTATCACCAACATGACCCAAAGTTTCCTGGATACAAGCCAGTGTGTGTGTGTGTGTGTGTGTGTGTGTGTGTGTGAATCTTGTACATTGTGAAGCTGGATTATTTATTATATATAAATGACTTTGTTATGTTTTACCACTCTGTTCATCACAGTTGTATGATCTTTAATCTCAAGGACAAAGGACAAACGTGTTAAGCTGCTAACTGTGACCAGTCCACATGGTCTCTACCTCACTTTTGTATAATAAAATGTTTTTATATAATGTTTCATACTCTTTTCTCTGTTTCTTTACATTTGAGTATATTCTTGTGTTTTTTGTGTATTAGGCTGAACACATCTCACTATAAACTTTAACTAATGTTAAAAATAAACATTATAGACTCGTGGGTGAAACAGTCATGTTAGCTGTAATTTTATTTTAAAGATTATTTACATTAAAACACAAATCCAATGCTGTCTCAAATATGGCAACCTTGAGGGATCACGTGACCGGAAGGACGGGTTGTTCACCGAAACACAGAAGTGAAGGGCGCGTGGGACCAGATGTGTCTCTCAACTCAGAGGACAATGGAGCTGCAGTAAATTTTATCACCATGTGACAAAATGAAAGCTCTTTACTGCGATGTGGAGAGCAAACTTAAAGTTAATGGTGGCTTATGCACTTCGTTCAGTGTCGATGGGGAGTAAGACAGGGATGTGCCCTATGTGGAATGTTGTACTCTCTTGCCATAGAACCCCTTTTACAGCAGATAAGGGAAAACTTACACAGCCTTCACCTACCAAACCACAAGAATCCTATTCATCTATCTGCTTATGATGATGTGACTGTTAGTAATTAGCAGGCAAAGAGATTTGCAGGTTTTAATTAATTTGTTTAATGATTTTAATGTGTTGTCCTCTGCAACGGTAAACTGGAATAAAAGTGAAGCACTGCTGTGTGGAAAATGGACAGAAGGTAAGCCAAATCTCCCTGACAGTCTGACCTGGTGAGGAGATGGCTTCAAATACTTAGGTGTGTTCCTAGGGGATGAGGCGACAACACAGAGGAATTGGGAGGGAATTGGAAATGGATAACACCAGAACTGTCATATAGAGGGCGTACATTAGTGGCCAATAACTTAATAGCTTCCTGTTTCTGGCACAAGTTGGCCTGTGTATGTCCTCCTTTACATCTCCTGGCTGAGATGCAAGCTGTTCTGGTGGACTTACAGTGGAGAGTTCTGCATGGAGCCGTCGCTGTTCATAACCCCAGACCTACAGAGGAGAGTTCTGTATGTCACTATTCATAACCCCAGACCTGCAGAGTTCTGCATGGAGCCGTCGCTGTTCATAACCCCAGACCTACAGAGGAGAGTTCTGTATGTCACTATTCATAACCCCAGACCTGCAGAGTTCTGCATGGAGCCGTCGCTGTTCATAACCCCAGACCTACAGTGCAGAGTTCTGTATGTCACTGTTCATAACCCCAGACCTACTTACTATTACACTTTTACACTTTTACTCTTTTAAGGAAACATTTTCAATGAAAACTTTTATCTTTGGTTTTAAGTAATAATCGCTTTATCTGTCAGCTGCCAAATTTTATCTTCTGTCAGGTAAAATTGACTACTGAATGTCAGCCGAATAAATAAAATAGATAAAACTCTAAGTCATGATGTTACAGCACTATTCATATCATATGTCAAATCCACAGTACTGATGGCTTTTATTTTATTCATTCTGTTGATGATCTTACTGCCTTTGAAACAAGATGGTGTAAAAATGAAGCTTTGCTCGGTTAACGAATGGAAAGTGATTTTTACACTTTTTTAAATACACCCTGTCTTTTAGAATAATATGTACAGGAATCTGTTATTTATTTATTTGTTGTGTGACTTTGTAAATTTCTTTGTACTTCTTGTAAGATCTCTCTCTCTCTCTCTCTCTCTCTCTCTCTCTCTCTCTCTCTCTTTCTTTTTGGCAAAGGTGGAGAGAAGGAGGTTGTGTGTGTGTGTGTGTGTGTGTGTGTATACATGTGTATACATGTGCATACAGGAAATTAGCAGTGTTGTAATGTAACAGAGTACAAACACTTCGTTACTGTACTTAAGTAGAAATGTCATGTATCTGTACTTTACTTTACTATTTAAATTTATGACAACTTTCACTTTTACTCCACTACATTTCCGAGATAAAATGTAAACTTTTACTCCGTTATATTCCCACTAAACATCTTCGTTACTCGTTACTACAAAATAAAGTCAGCAGAAATGTGTGTGACTGTAATAAGGGAGGTTTGGTGTATCACTGCTCCTAGATTGTATTACGCTCCGCAGGCTGTACGGAGAAGCACAGGTACGCGCAGCGTGCACGCGCAGTCAGAGCTGGGGGCGTTTATCTGTAACGGCGGCAACCAAAAGCAGTGAAATGTCACTATTCTTATTACCAGAGTTGTAGCACAAACACAATATTAATGCAAACATCAATACTAAATAAAAATAACATTTATTGTTTTGGTCTTTGTGAATATTAGTTTATTAATGACGTCATCCATCGGACACACTGTTTATAGAGAATACACACACATGAACTGATCTGATTCAAGACTGACATCATTACATCATACATAACATTTTGGTGTCCACTTTTACCATTTAATAACACCATAACTTCTGGCTTACTGTGTAGTCATATAATATATAATATAAAAGTCTTCTTGTTTTAAATTCTCACTGAGGGATAAAACCCCTAAAGATGAAACCCTAGAACTGCCCCTGATCTTATACCTACTGAAAATCACTGACATTTTACTTTTTACTTTTACTTCAAATACTTAAGTACATTAAATATCAGAAAATGACTTTTGATACTTAAGTACAGTAAATATCAGATACTTTAAGACTTTTACTTCAGTAATATTCTAAAAGGTGACTTTCACTTCTACTGAAGTCTTTGTCTAGTACGATACTTGTACTTTTACTCAAGTATCGCTTACTACTACTTTATACAACACTGGAAATTAGGATACATGTGTGTGAAATCAGGAAACAATGTCTAATATTTATATATAAGTAAAGATAATTCCTGTCAACATTTTTCCTCCTTTATTGTGAAATTGCAAGCTAAAAAAATTATTTGAGGTGAAAGAACATACAATAAATTATTTGTGTAAGTAAGCAGACCCCTAAACTAATACTTAGTAATACTTTTTTGGGTAAAAGTCGATCAGTTCATCTCCAGTTCATCACCAGTTCACAGCCCTATTCAGGTCAGCAGATATCCCATTGGGTTTAGATCTGGACCCTCCACAACCTTGGTCTTGTTCTGGTCAAGTCTGTTGATGAACCAAATTCCTTGTGTGTGTCAAAACACTTGGCCAATAAACCTGATTCTGATTAGGTGAAACTTCTCCTCATCTTAAGTGTTTCAGCAGAAGCCCTATGGTTTTGCAAAATTTACTAGAACCAGGAGCTATTTATTCTTCCCTCAGCCTGAATAAAGCCTCTTCCAGCTGAAGAAAAGAAAGCTTGATGTTGTCGCCATCACGCTTCATGATCCTCCAGTCCGCCAGGTGGCGCTCACAGTCAGAGAAGACGAGTCGCTGTTGTAGTGCTTCTGTGTGTTGTAACGGCTTTTCTTCTTTAAATTCACGGCAATTTTATTTTAATACAGACGGTTTGGCAAAATATAAACACCAAAGAAGAAGAAGACTAAACAGAGTCATTACTCAAGCTGACTGCATAAAGCTAACTGAGGTAAATATGCTAACTGAGCTAAACATGCTAACTGAGCTAAACATGCTAACTGAGCTAAACATGCTAACTGAGCTAAACATGCTAACTGAGGTAAATATGCTAACTGAGCTAAACATGCTAACTGAGCTAAACATGCTAACTGAGGTAAATATGCTAACTGAGCTAAACATGCTAACTGAGGTAAACATGCTAACTGAGCTAAACATGCTAACTGAGCTAAACATGCTAACTGAGCGAAACATGCTAACTGAGGTAAACATGCTAACTGAGGTAAATATGCTAACTGAGCTAAACATGCTAACTGAGCTAAACATGCTAACTGAGGTAAATGAGCGCCGTATTTATAAAACAGTGAGTTTTAAGTGTAAACTTAACGTGTTTTGTAATAAGTTAAAACGAACGTTAACGAGTTTATGTATTTATGGTATAATAATAATATAAAGTAATGACTAGCTTATTCGTGTAATTGTGTTCTGTTGGTTTTGTTAATGTTTAATGCTTTTGTGACATTTTCTAGCAGAAGTAGATCAGACTGAGGATCAGACTGTTATGGCGTCACTGGTAATGTTCTCTCCTCCATATTAAAACATTATTTTAGTTGCTAATCTTTTTTCTTTCCATTCAGTAGTAAAATGTTTATCTTTTTATTTTTTCCTCTCCCAGTCTTTTTGTTGGAGACTCAGAGATAAACACATCAGCTGTTTAAACACATTGGTTTATCTGAATATTTTTGTGATGCAGGTAAACAGCAGTTCGTCCACCGAGTACGTCGTCCGAGTACCAAAGTGAGTTTTTCATAGTAATCTTTTAGAAACAGATCTTTAACTTCTCAAACCTCAATAAGACAAATTAGACCTGAGATTCACACAACAACTGTGTTCAGGGTGTTGTGCAGGAGTGACATCGCTGGTGTCTCATATGTATTTGTCCATCAGGAACACAAGTAAGAGGTACAGCATCATGGCTTTCAACGCTGGAGACAAAGTGAACTGTTCCACATGGACTCAGGTGAGAAATATAAACTTCATCCATCTCTTCAGCTCCTGCAATTTAAAGCTGTTCATATTTTCATAAACAGAACAAGGATTGGGATTAAAAACATCCCAGCACACGACTCCAGTTTCTAAACAAGCAGTCTTTACCGGATTTCACTCTCCTCCTTCTCTCCTTTATCTCTTCACCTTCTCCACTTCATATTTTCTCCTCTGTTTCAACTTTGAATCTTTTTCTTCTCCACCTCCTTATCATATCTTTCACCTTTTTCTGTTTTTTACTTCCTGCTGTGTTCAGGCTCGGATGGAGCGGGATCTGAGTAACAGGAGGATGTACGGTGAGGAGGAGACACCAGAGGGAGCTGCCGGCAGTGAGTTTGGTAAAAAACATAGGGAGGAGGCACGAAGGAAGAAGTTTGGGATCGTAACTCGTGAGTTTAAGGTAGAGGACCAGCCATGGATCCTCAAGGTGAACGGGAAATCAGGGAGAAGGTGCGACTCCATCATGTATGGACTTTCATTACATATGTTTTTGTGGTGTAGAGCATCACACACACACACACACACAACAAACACAAGCACAAATGAGATGTTACTAAAAGACTACCTAGTAGTGACTACTGCTGTAGTGACTCCAGTACCACACCACACTGTACTGTACACGCTGTGTTCAGGTTTAAGGGGCAGAAGAAAGGAGGCGTGACTGAGAACGCTTCATACTACATCTTCACACAGTGCCCTGACGGAGCATTCGAGGCTTTTCCTGTTCACGCCTGGTACAACTTCACCCCGGTGGCTAAACACCGCACACTCACTGCTGAGGAGGCTGAGGAGGAGTGGGGCAGGTATTTAACCCTCATGTCATGTTTGTGATTAGTAATGTCTGAGGAATTATAAGATCTGAATCACATTTCCTGAAGTTTGTGTGAATAAAAGTAATAAATCATGAGCTTAATGAGCATTCATAAAAAGGGAACTTCATCTCAGTATTGTACATTTTAAAGAACAAACTGTCATGCCGACTTCATCTCAGAGCTGAAGTGTGTGGATCTGAATGAACTCTGTTTCATATTCAGGAGGAATAAAGTGGTGAATCACTTCAGTATCATGCTGCAGCGGCGGCTGAAAGAGCAGGAACATGGTGAGGAAGAGGAAGAGGAAGGGGAAAAAGGAGCGAAGAAGAAGAAGAAAAAAGGTGGCCAGGGAGGAGACCTGCGTATTCACGACTTAGACGATGATCTGGAATTGAGCAGTGATAACAGTGACAGCAGCGCAGGTGAAGGTACGAGAGAAAAGACTTGGTGAAACTTTTCTCACTTTTTCATTTACGTTGTTCGCACGTAATTTTCTGGCTTTTTTGGGGCATTGTTTTGAAATGTTGCAGAAGGAGAAGGTCAGTCAAAGAGTAAGAAGGAGAACAGTTCAAAGTCCAAGGGGAAAAAGAAGAAAAAGAAGAAGGGCAGTGATGCGGAGGGACATGAGGACAGCGATGACGGAGACTTTGAAGGTCTGGAAGTAGACTACATGTCTGATGAGAGCAGGTAACCAACCCCATGCTGCTGAGCAGACTGGTGGAATAATAGGGGTGCCAATAGTTAATTCCTTATTTATTGCTTTGTATCATTTGCAAATGTTCTGTTGCAGTTCTGAGGAAGAGGAGCTTGAGAAAATTAAGCCTAATAAAGGAGAGGACGTGCCTAAAGGTCAGAGGTCAAAACGTATCCACACTAATCATAAAGTGACGTTTATACTATCAGAGTCGTTAAACACTAAAATACCTGCTGTTAGGAATCGATGAAGCATCGGAGAGTGAGGAGGAGAGTGAGGAGGAGAACAAGAACGAGGATGAGGCCAAAGAGGAGGAGGAGGAGGAAGATGGCAAGAAGACTCCTGTACAGGTGGAGAAGAAGAAGAAAAAAGGTATACAGCTTTTCTCTGTTGTACAAAATATAATATAATAAAATAGTTTACTAAAGAGTCACTGAAATGCATCGAGTAATCAATTTTCAAACCCCATAAATGTAGCGACAAACTATTTTATTAAACTGTGAAAGAGTATAGATAAATAATAAAATCTCCTGAACTCAAGCATGAAGCTCTGTTTGTCAAAACCTGCCTATAAACCTGATTGTGGTGTGACGGTGTAATGGTGGTGTACTGATTGTGGTGTGACAGTGTAATGACGGTGTTCTGATTGTAGTGTGACGGTGTAATGACGGTGTTCTGATTGTAGTGTGACGGTGTAATGACGGTGTACTGATTGTGGTGTGACGGTGTAATGAAGGTGTACTGATTGTGGTGTGATGGTGTAGTGATTGTGGTGTGACGGTGTACTGATTGTTGTGTGACGGTGTAATGATTGTGGTGTGATGGTGTTCCAGACAGCAGCGGAGAGTCCGACAGCTCTGAGGACAGTGACATTGAGGGAGAAACGGCGTCTGCGCTCTTCATGGCGGTAATAATTCTGGATAAATGGAGGAGTGTGAGAGAGTCTCTGACCTGCAGCTTCCTTATGGTTCTGTTCTTTATTTTGCACAGAAGAAGCGCACGCCTCCTAAAAGGGGTGGTCGAGGTTCTGCTGGAAGTTCTAGAGCAGGAAGTCGTCCAGGAACACCTTCCATCGACCATGCTGCAACCTCCAACACACTGCGAGCTGCCGCAAGCAAACTGGAGCAGGGTACACACACACACGCACACACAGACACGCATACACACACACAGACACACACACACAGACACACACAGACACACACACACATATACACATACACACACACACACACACACACGCACACACATATTTACGGTTTTACAGTGTTTAACATTTCAGGTAATAGAATTTTGAGATGTTTGTTTTAAAACTCTTTTAACAATAAATTAAATGTGACTTTAATTTGATTAAATTTAAACTTTGTTAGCAACAAGCTCCTCCGGCTCAGTTTCATGTTGAAGATGTTCTATCAGGTTTCTGCTCTTGATCTTTTCACATCGCTGTTTGCAGACGTTCTCCTAAGGTGAATACTGATATCAGGTTTATAAGATTTTCTTATATTTATTCCCAGGTAAGCGTCAGGCAGCCATGTCCAGCTCAGACACTCCTGCTGCCAAGAGGCTGAAGATGGAGCCGACTTCTCAGAGTCCGTCGGGAAAGAGCACACCACAACCAGCTTCTGGGAAATCCACACCAAGCTCCAGGTATCATCTCACCTTCTTGCCAGAGCCCAGGCTGGTACCGCTTAGGTTAAGAATAAATAATCACTCATTTCTTTTCCTACTAATTAGTTGTAATTGTTGAGACTCACTTGTTACTCACTTGTTGCTCTTCCTGCCTCACTCTCAGTGACGTGCAGCTGACCGAAGAGGCTGTGCGCCGTTATCTGATCAGAAAACCCATGACCACTAAAGACCTGCTGAAGAAGTTCCAGACCAAACGCACTGGACTGAGCAGCGAGCAGACGGTCAATGTACTCGCACAGATCCTCAAGAAACTAAACCCAGAGAGGAAAAACATCAACGACAAGATGCACTTCTACCTCACTGAGTAGAGAGAGAGAGCGAGAGATTAAAAACAGAAATACAGGAGGCGGGGCCAAACACAATGCTACACAACCACTCGAGTGGGGTCATGAGGTGGAGCTGTACAGTATCCATGGGACTTTTGTTTCCTTACTTAATTTTTTTCGGATGCACTGGTGAACTAATCATTGTGTAATAAGTATAACATGAAATATGAGTACAACACCAACTTCTTTTCATTTGAGTTTGTGAATGTAATGAAGACTCTTTTCGTAATGAAGAAAGTTTATTTATTTCCGGCTCTTCAGGAACGCTACAACTCGTCTGCTGCTTTTTTTTTAGTTTTAACATGTTAATTGTGATTGGTCGAAGACTGAATGTTTTATTTAAAAAAAAGTCAACTGTCAAAAGGTCTGTTTTCATTTCCTGGTTGATGCGTGAAGAAGAGGATTGATTTAGTGCTTTAGGAGTTTGATGGCTGTAGTGACTTAAGGCTCTGGGTTACTGAAAAGAAGGTTGAGTTTAAGCCCCAGCACCACCAAGCTGCCCTGTAAACACCTCTCCTAACCCTCTTCTACCCAGCTGGGATCTATAAATAAGATTTCACTGTATGTGATAAATAAAGGTGTCCTCTATTTCTTCTGTTTTGGTGTTTTTGTACCAAGACCGTAGACATTTACATCAATTAAAATGTAAATATAATCCAAGATGATTTGTGAAGAATTTGTTTGCCAGAGTTTATTTAAATGTGTACAGATCAGACAGTCGGACATTAATGGATTCGCTAAGGTGGAAGATTCCGGCAAATGACTGAGATACGTCGCTGCCGAGGAATTCTCCGTCCTGAGAAAAACGATTCCTCATCCTTCAGGATTTCATGAGTAAATTTAAACCGAGCTTCATCTCTGAGGGAAGAAAATAAAAATCTAATTAGAAATAAATTACAGTTTGAGGTAAAAGACAATTCGACATCTTTAGGAATTCTGTGTGACAAGTGATTTAATCCGACTGCTGATCTGGGATTTAAGTGAAAATTCTCATAAGTCTTCACCATTAAGGATCGACGACCTGTGTGTGTTTTATCGAGTTTTCTGTACTTAAGAAAACAGAAAGTGAAAATAAGATGTATTATAAACCCCTTCATACCTCAGTATATAGAGAGAATGGCGCTGTAAAAGCAGACACACCCAGTCTGCAGAGTTCTCTACACTGACCAGACGCATGACGCTGTCAGACAGCAGACACAGACCGGCGATGATGCTTCCACAAAACTGATGAGAGACAAACACACTGATCACATTTTAATGTGCCACAGCAGCAGGAGAGCCCAATGCAGTGTTAGAGTGGAACAGCAGACCTTCACACTATCTACATGAGGTTTGATGAACCCGGCCTTGTCCAGATCCAGAACGTGAACTGGGCCCAATAAAGGACTTCCCTCAGGAAACGCTGCCACTCGGAGCCGCTCCACCACACGGCCACAGGTTCCACCCCATTGCAGCCGCTCCGTCTCTCTGAACCCGTGAATCGCCTGCAGCAGCAGTTAAAGCACAAACACTCAGGAACTGAAGAACACAGTGGTATAAATTATATAAAAAATGTTCAGACATACAACATGGATTTGCCTGGTTTCCATCTGACACTTTAAACTACACATTTTCACAGATTCCATGCTGTGGCAGATTTCTAGAAGACTTTTCATTTAGCAGACATTTTATTTTATTGCATACAACTGAGCATTGTGGGGCTTTACTCAGGAGACCAGCTGTGGCAGCTTCCTGGACCTGGGATCCAAAATTTCTACCTGATGAATAACAGTCCATCATTTTAATCACTAGGCTACTGAATCGGTTTCACTTACAGACCTGAAAGCTTAACACTGATGTAGATGTTATTGAGGAGCTCAAAACTAAACTACTGTTCTCAACATCAAAGCTTCCCAAACCTGGAGAACCTGCACATATCTGTTTTTCCCTTTGTGAAAACACACACACACACACACACACACACACACACACACACACACACACACACACACACACACACACACAGAGAGAGAGAGAGAGAGAGAGAGAGAGGAAGCTCTGGTAATTATCTGTTTAATTGGACAGGGTTCTCTGGTTCTACAGTGCAGGAACCTGTTCTATGGAGAAATGTAACTGTTTCTAACAGAGTAAAGTGACTTTAATCTCCTCTCCTGGTTGATTATATATATTTTATTTCTGTTTTGTTTCCATGTAAAGACCTTCTGACTGTCACTAATGGCAGCTTGTGGAGGTCAGCAGCTCTGACAGAAATCCAGACAAACATGATGAAAGTCATGGCGTACATCATCCCAGTGATCAAACTCATATCTTTTTCTCTTCAGTCCGGGGTCGAGTTCTTGGAGGAAATCCGCTTCCTCTTCTTCACTGATGAAGTTCTGTAGAACCCGAACATTAGGGCGTATTGTTGACACAACTGCTGTAGAAGAACCGCAAATCCAGCTGCTTTCCCCAACCCCATGTTCTCCAGTGAAACCTTCCTCACCTCCTTTATTATGAGTCTCACAAACACCTTTATAACTCATTCTGTGTGGTTTTAACGCACACAGCTCTCTGAACACAACACGGAACATTATTCCACCCGATAAAAACTATAATAATAATAATAATAACTATTATTACTGCTACACGCGCTTCTTCTTCGATGGTATGTGACAAGCGTTCGGCGCCATTTTGAAATTATGAATTGTGGGAATTGTAGTTTGTAGAAGTTTTTTTTAACCGTATTTCATAATAAACCACGAAATTCCTGGTGTGTTTAAACAGGTTTATATTATTATACAAAGACAAAACACCAAAGTGTCCAATCTGAATATTTTGGTCTTTAATCCCTATTAAAATGATCAAACTGAATGTTCTTTCAAAACTAAATTTGTTTAACTTGATATTAAACTATTTGCTCCTGTTAAATGGAGCCTGTGGAACAACGAGAATATTTAATTAAAAAATATTAAAGATAATATAAAAAAGTATTGTAAAGTCATTACGTTATTGCAGTTCCACAAATAGTACACTAGGGGGCAGTAAACTAGCCACGTGCAGTAAACGAGCAGTAGCAACAGAAGAAGTAAATCAGCGTCTCTGTGTTTCAGCGCCACCTGCTGTCCTGTAAAGTGTAAAACAGGAGAAGTTCTTTAACTCCACTTCAAGCTGTAATAAAAATGAATACCTCAAACATCCTGCAGTTTTGAAGACAGGTAAGCGTGACATCTAAAAGCCCCCCCCGCACCACCCCCACCCAAAGTATTAAGTATTAGTGTTTAATTTCCATTTATTAATTTGTGTGTGTGTGAGAGATTATGTCTGCTGGTGTTTATTGTAAGTGTTTGTTACCTTTTTGGACCCCTTTATCATGTGTAATGTTGCTCCCATATAAAACAGTTCAGCACAAGCCCAGACATGTTTAGGGACATGATTGAGGACAATGTCCCATCCAGAGACATGATTGAGGACAATGTCCCGTCAAGAGACATGACTGAGGACAATGTCCCGTCAGGAGACATGATTGAGGACAATGTCCCGTCCAGAGACATGATTGAGGACAATGTCCCGTCCAGAGACGAGCAGTTTCGTGTTGAGGTTTTGTTCAAACCCACCATCGAAAATTCCCTCTCTAATGAATATGTTTTTTTTTTCATTGGTTGTCGCGTTAAATCTTACCCAGATACAATAGTGCTATTTTCTGATTGGCTGTTGTGTAGCCTCTTGTTGTGATTGGCTGATAAGTGTCAGGCTCGACTAAGAGCTCCAGGGGAGACGCGCTCGGTTCCTGCCCGTTTCCATAGAGACAGCGGTGCGGACTGATACAGTTTGGGCGCTGCGGCTTATTAAATGTGATAAATATTCAGTTTTTCTGTGTGAGAAATACGATGTGTGGTGAGAGAGCGTGAGAAAAGATCGACATCACTCTCAATGCGTCACACTTGACAGCCCTGCATCCTGTTCTTCAGTTCTAATATAAACACTAACCCATTCTAACGTGGGGATTTGAACCCACAACCTTCCAGCTCCTGAAAACACAGAAACCCTGACAGCATTTATTTATCACTATAACTTGTACTTTTGTCTTTTGCACAGTGTAATGTGCACTCTGTAATCTAACCCAGTCTACTGCATCCACTCCACTCCGTTGTACAGCAATTTTACATTCAACATACACTTAATTATTGTGTTAATGTTGTGAAAGGTGAAGATCTTCATGGTTTTGTTGTTATTTGGACATTCTGGAAAACACAAAAGGAGTGTGTGTGTTTTTGTGTGTGTGTGTTTGTGTGTGTTTGTGTGTGTGTTTGTGTGTGTGTTTGTGTGTGTGTTTGTGTGTGTTTGTGTGTGTTTGTGTGTGTGTTTGCGTGCAGGGCTCTCAAGTTTTGAAGATAGCAAGAGTGACATATTTTAAATATGTCTAAACCCCCTCCTCCCACCCCCAAAAGAAAGTTTATAACATAAAACATTCTAATATTTTAATTAAACAAAACATCATACATTATACAGTGTAGTGCTGCTGGTTAGTGGCCTTATTTTTAAAATGTCACAAACACCACCAATCTGTGGTCAGACTTTCAGAACAACTTGGAGACGACTCCATCTTCCTTCAAAGAAGTTCCAGCAAGCTTCACTTCCAAGAACGACAACTGCTCTGATCTTCAGGAGAACTTGGAAGAACGTCTGACCCCACACTAACTGACCTTCAGAGATTTCTCTGTTGCATCCGGACTCTTGCAGTAAGCCAATGCAAGTAACCGTTTCCTTTACCAACCAATTTAGATGCGTATTTTAAGTATGAACCTTGTATTGTGTCTTGAGGTGAATTTAAGTGTCCGGTGACGATTTCCCAGTTAGGGTGTGATTAATTTTGAAGTTTAAGCTTGCCATTCCTTTCCTTCCTTTCTCTAATTTCTTCTTTCAGTCTCTTCCTCCCTTTCCCCAATTTTAATTTCTTTTGTGTTATTTCATTTTCATCTTCGTTTTCCCCTATTTCTTTTGTTTGTTTGTGTAGTTAGTTTTATGTTGTGTTTGTCTCATTCATTAAATGCCATATTATTGCACCACAAGTGATTGTCTCTGAGTATTGCTCACAAACTTAAGGTACCTGCAACATCTGGTCTGAACTACATGCTGTATTAAGTTAATTTAATTTACATTACGGTGTAAAGTAAAAGGGCAGTGAACCTTCCTGAGCCGGGAAGATACCGCCTTCATAGAATTAATAAAGGTTACACGGCCTGTTCGCCGGACGAACAGACCAAATAAGTGTAACGTTAATTCCGTTACCGTTAATTTCAACTTAGGTTAAAATATTTAGAGTCACTATAACGCATTATAATTACTTATTAATATTTACCTTGCTTCGCGAGCCAAAATCACTACATATAATGGTGGAGAATGCGGGCGTGTTGTCAAACTTTGCTTTGTGAGCTAACTCAGTGTCAATTTACTGGTGTTGATTTACTGTGCGCTTGTGGTGAGATAGGTCACAACGTAGACTCAGCTTCAGTGATCGTTATTTAATTTTATTTGATCTTAATTTTATTTCTTTTTATTTATGCCTCACGATTAATCAAAAAAAAAAGAAAAGAAAAGAGAAGAATTAAACTGCAGTCATAATATTAAAAATCCCTCGTAAAGATGAAGAAATCTCTTTACTGCACATTTTAATATTATCAAGATCAGCTGTGGGGACGAAGAAATCTCCCCATAGTTCGATTAAAGATTGATTTGAGCGTGTTCCTCTTATCATCTTTTAAGGCCTTGTATTTGTATCGCTGTTGAAGTCATTGCGTGTTCCAATTTCGTTCAACCAGACGACGATAGCACTCCTTTAGGTTTAACCATCAGAGTAGCTAACTGATGCGTGCCTAATGCAGATCCAATCATAAAGACACTACTGACCAGTTGTTGATTGATATGTAAAAGGAGTCCCAAACCTTGATCAAGTAACTAATAAGGACAGCGAAGAAACCCTGTTTTTTTGTTTATCTATTTATTTGGGGGGCAGCGAAGAAAACCTGACCCACCCACTGTGTGCCGTTGAGTAGCACAAACTGTCGAATTTGTGGAAAGGAGAAAGCTTTCCTCAGTTGTTAAACTGTGATTTGAGTAGTGTAACTCTTATCAGCTAATTCTTAAGACCTAATCTTACATATCAACAGCGAAGGAACCCTGTTGACTATATAAACTTCTATTTTACCTTTATTATTAAGTTTCGTCCTCTCAGTCTTACAATTGTATAGAGGTAGCGAATAAAGCCTGCTTCCTTAATTTGAACCGGTCGAAATAAGGTCACATGACACGTGTATAATATTCAGTGTGTGTGAACTAACTCTCTCTCTCTCTCTCTCTCTCACTCTGCCACCTGGTTTGTGTGGTTTGTCCCTTCAATTTTATTTAATTTTTATTTTTGTATCTTCGTTTATTATTGTTTTGTTATTCTTATTTTTACTTTCGTTTTATTGTTTCCCTTTTTATTATTATCAATTATCAATTTTGTTTGGTCATGTTTTGTTTTATTACTATTAGTAGTAATTTTTTTTTACTGAATTTCTATTTTGACATTTTGTTAACTGCTTTTTTTTTATATTATTATTATCATTATTATTTGCATCTCTTTCTTTTCTCCCTTCTCATTTATTTCCTTCCCACTTCCCCTCACTTATTTTAAATTAAACTTTAAACAGAGGGTGAAGCTAAATCTAAAATTCAGTTTCAGCTATTTAGTTTCAACTTTATAACTCTTCCCCTTCCAGGCCTCGTCCTGCTCTATCACCTTTGTGTTGTGAGGTGATCTGTCTGTGTTCATTCTATTGAGCTGAGGCATAAGGTAAAGACCTAACTGGGAAATCATCACAGAAAAACTTAGCAATTTAAAGTAGCCAAATTTTTAGATTACCCATTAGGCAAATTGAGTGGACAGCACGTTCTCGCCTATTAGCGTAGGCCTCCAATATTGTAAGAGCTTGCATTGGCCCTTGTCTCAGTCTCTCTTCGCCAGTGAGCCAGCATGTCCAGACCCTCCAGCCCTGAGACACACCGGGATCAGATGGAGACCTGGTTGAACGCCATGACGGGTACCCTTCTACCCGAAACTGCTGTTGATCTGCAACACCTGAGCCGGGAACAGCTTGATGACAACCTGTGTGCGGTGATGTCCCATAATCCTACACAGAACTATAGCCACAAGGAGCTGGCCAAGATCCTTGGATTACTGACCTACAACCTCATCGCCCGGGTAAAATGGATGAAGAAAAAAATTCTCGCCTGCAACAGGAATCGTTATCATTCTAGATCCAAGCTGAGGAGGCTCAGAGGAATCTGGAATCCAAGACTCTTACCTATAGCATTGTGCAATCTGTGTCCAAAGCACTGGAGGTCGGGCCACTCGCCTGTGTGGTTGTCGAGAAAATAAGCCGTTTGTAGTCAGATGCTTCGCAGAGTCCAGTCGTCGTTAACGAAATGCCCCGTTACACTCATATAAGGCTGCATCGTTCGGCTGGACCATAAATCTGTTGTGGCACAGTAAAATGTGTGTGTGTGTGTGTGTGTGTGTGTGGACAGAGGAAATGGATCAGGTTTATGCTTTACTTTGGATTAATGACCACATACTATTCATACACTAAATACACATATACATTAACACAATACATTTTAGAACGAAGGTAAACACACAGCACATTTACGCCATGATTCAGAACAACTTCAGAAGTGCTTTGGAGTTTCTATCAAAAAACATCCTCATGTTAATTTCCTAGAACAGGAACTAAAAATACCAGCAGTCTAAAACCCAGTTCAGGAAGTTAGTCCAGGATGAAAATTAAGCATAAATATAAGAAAATAGATAAATGGTGCAAGTCCAGCAAACCAACAGAACTAGTTTTACAGTATAAAGTTCTATATCTGTTGCATTAATTGCATCAATCTGGTGACCCACTGAACATTTTCAGGCTTGTAGGACTTTCAGTTGTCATGTCTTGCTGCATGATGAAGTTCCTCCTGATTAGATTGGATTCATTTCTCTGTAAATAATCAGACAGAAAGTTTCTCTGGACGTCTGAGCCACATTTCACACATGAGCACACACGACAGAACTGCATTTTACTTTGTGCTTGTGTTTTCTGATGGGTGACGTAGTGTTAGTGTGTGTTAGTGAGCTGAGGTTCAGGACCAGTGGGTGATGAGACTCTCGTCTCTGCTCAGCTCTCGGCATTGCACTGTGGTGAGAGCTCAGTGTGTCACTGTGCTTAAGCTGAAGCCAATATTTAATGGAACTTTACTGAGTTTTGAGCAGTAATGGGAATCGTCCTAATTCGGCTGCCGTTATTTGTGGTGTTTGTGTGAATTTGTCGAATGGATTTACAGGATTGTGTGTGTATAATTTCCGCTTGCTGTTTGTCCAATTGTGTAAAAGTCTGGTTTGTGAGCAGCCCCCAGACCTCAATACCATACAACAGAATAGGTTCATTATTGATTTGTAAAGTTTGAGCCAGATTATAGATTTGGGATTAGAACAGATTAAACAGTGTTGGGCAGCAGCCTGGTCTCACTCCACGCTCCTGAGGGAAGATTTGTGTTCCTTTGTTGTGATTTTGATTCCGCACTTGTTGTTTGTGTACGTGGATTTGATGATATCTATATTTCTCTCTGTCTCTCTCTCTCTCTGTATCTCTCTGTCTCTCTCTGTATCTCTCTGTCTTTCTCTCTCTCTGTATCTCTCTCCATCTCTCTCTCTGTATCTCTCTCTCTCTCTCTCTTACCTGCTGTGTATTGCTGTTAGATTAGTGGGAGCTGCTTTAATGATGCTCTTGTGTGTGTGTGTGTGTGTGTGTGTGTGTGTGTGTGTGTGTGTGTGTGTGTGTGTGTGTGTGTGTGTGTGATAGAGATGATCTGGTATCCTGGAGTGTTCACCTGCTAATCTCTGACTGTGTGACATAACAGAACTTCAGATCAGATCAGTGGGGTTTAAGTCCTTGTCTTCATGTGTGATCATAGAGTGTGTGTGTGTGTGTGTGTGTGTGTGTGTGTGTGTGTGTGTGTGTGTGTGTGTGTTTAACTCCTTCACATAACTGTATTTAGAATAGATTAATGTTAACTGTGGTGATGAATTTGAAGTGTTTTAGTGCTGCTGAGAGCCACAAACTCAACACTAAACAGATTTTAGTAAATAAATGGAGATTTTCCTTCTTTAGATGTTCAGACAGTTAACACTTTATCGTGGTGATGAAGAAGGACATGAATGTGCTGAAGGAACTGCAGGAAAACGTTGTGGTGCTCACTGGGAAATTCGGAACTGTGTTATAATCTCGGTGTGTCTCTTTACGTCACCACTGACAAACATCATCCTGTTCATCGCTCTCAGCCTGATAGCAGAGTGAAAAGACACGTTTCCGGTTCTCAGGTCGACGTGACTCTCCTCCTCTCTCTCACTGAAGGAATATGAGACAAGAACATGAGATTTGCTACAGGGACCGAGTGCGTGCGCTCTACCGGGTGTCCGCGTGATAGAAGGTGGATAAACACTATGCAGGGGCGCAGATTAGTGCGGGAACGCGCGCGTCACGCGCTGCAGTCGGTGTAAGAATATTTGGTCAAATGCACGCGCACCGTTGAACTTATCAATACCTCTTAATCATACGCGTCGGCTGTTCGGAGTCGATTCACTGGTGTACCGGACCCGTGTTCACTTCTTTTTTCCCACAGCGAACGAGAGCGCCCCCACCCTCCTTTCTCCTTTACGGTGACCCCCTCCCCCTCCTGCTAACGGAGAGGACCAAGAGGAAAGAGGAGCCGCTGGTCGTTCGAGGAGGAAACTGCCGAGCCGAGACAAGTCGAAGGACGCGCGGCGGAATCATGTGCACGTCCTCGCGCGCAGCTTACAGCGCGGAAACCCGGAGTACGAGACGCTATGATCGGCCGGAACCGTCACCGTCGCCCTTCTACCACTAACGTTTGTTCCGTTTGTTTAGAAGGGATTTTGTAACGCTTCAACACCGGAGTCCGCCTGAAGGATGACACCTCATCTGTGAAGAAACCAAGCAAACGATCGATGATCCATTTTCGTTTCTTTTTATTTTACTAGCTGTGATTGTGAAGAAATGAACAATTTACCGTCAAATCTTTATTTATAAGGTCGGGATGACTGATGCCGGTAATCTGTGTGGTGACGAGAGCGTGAGGCGTCGGGAGGCAGAATGAGCATCACTACACTGTTCCGAATATTGCGGATGTTTCGAAATAAATAAATAAATAAATAATACACCGATTTCTCCCCATTTATCCTGGACGGAAAAGACGTGAACGGGTCCCACAGATTTTTTTTCATAATGCTGAGTTGGAAAAAAAAGGTCAAAGACGTTAAAATCTGGTTCTTTTACAGAAAGATGTGAAGCCTTTATGGCCTTTACAGAGCGAGCGGTGCAGAAGAGACCGTGTCCGTTTCCGAGCTGTCTAACAGAAGGACAAGCTTTTTTTCTACAAACTCATTACGATGGATCCACAGAAAAGATGAAGGTTTCTACAGATTATACAGAGGGGAGATTTGAGCCAATGACGGGCGGTGATGTGGATGTAAAAATGAGGTGAAAAAGAAACAGCCATCTGAATTGCAGTGAACAAGGAGACTGAACGACCCGTTTTAATTATTTCTCTCTTTTTATTTATTTATTACTTTTTTTTTTTTGCTAATCAACCCTCGGCGCCTGGATCTCTTTTTTTTTCTTTTAATTTTTCCTTTTACACGTGAGATAAACACAGCACGTAAATCTCGCGCGCCCCCGGTATGTGATGTGTGGGATGTAATGGTCGTCGCGCGGAACCTTCACCCCCTTCTTCCCTCCCGCTTCGTGAAGACTGGCGTTCGGCGCGTGCAGAATGGCGCGGTTCACAGACGAGGCGCCGGCCCGGTACGGTGGAGGTGGCAGTGCAGTGGCGCATGCGCACGGGCAGGGCGGCGCGGCGCGCGGGGCCAGCAGGCAGGGCGGCCCACCAGGAGCGCAGCGCGTGTACAAGCAGTCGATGGCCCAGCGCGCGCGCACCATGGCCCTGTACAACCCAATCCCAGTGCGACAGAACTGCCTCACCGTCAACCGCTCCCTCTTCATCTTCAGCGAGGACAACTTTGTGAGAAAATACGCCAAAAAGATCACCGAGTGGCCATATCCTTTAACTCCCCGTCACACCGAAATAACAAAGCCCTGGTGCATCCTTACTGTTATTTGGGTAGGAAAGTGCTCAGGTTATTTCTGCACATGATTCAGACAGGCCATTAGTGTTTATTAACGTAGACGCTGATTGGTCAGTCGGTCCTTTACTACACACCAGGTGCAGTCCAAACTCTATTAAAGCATTCGAATGTGGTTTGCTTCCAGGGTGGGGCGGGTGGTGTGGGTTAGGGGAGTAATCACCATTAGACTCTCACAGATTGTATGTTTTAATAATCATGATAAACGTGACGACAGCGCGCGCGTGTGTGTGCATGAGTGATTGCGCGCGCGCTGTTCTTTCTCGACTTGCTGATGTCAGCATGTGCAATCTGTTACTCAGGTCGAAAAGAGAGAGAGGAGGGGGGTGTTGCAGCCTCCATTTCCTTGTCCAGAAAGGCTTCAGGAAGAAGAGGGTGTGTGTGTGTGTGTGTGTGTGTGTGTGTGTGTGTGTGTGTGTGTGTGTGTGTGTTTGTGTTTGTGTGTATATGTTTGTGTATGTGTGTGTATGTATGTATGTGTGTGTGTGTGTGTGTGTGTATGTATGTGTATGTGTGTGTGTGTGTGTATGTGTATGTGTATGTGTGTGTGTGTGTGTGTGTGTGTGTGTGTGTGTATGTGTGTGTATATGTGTGTGTGTTTGTGTGTGTGTGTGTTTGTGTGTGTTTATGTATGCGTGTGTGTGTGTGTGTGTGTTTAACTCTAGTGAAAGATGCTTTACGTTTCCATGTGAATTATTGGCCCTTTCTGCTGCAGTGAGATGAGTGTGATTGTGATTTTTGTCTGCGCATGTTAGGGTTTTTTCCACAGTTGTCAGGGTTGCAGTGTTGAAGCTGCTGATGAATCAAATGCTAATCAAAAACTTGTTTGCGTGACTTTTTACTTATTCATGGATGGATTTTTGGTTAAAAAAAGTATCTCTTTCTGCTGAAAGCTTCATAAATCACTTCTTCT
The DNA here is from genome assembly GCF_022655615.1 of Tachysurus fulvidraco. NCBI lineage: Eukaryota > Metazoa > Chordata > Actinopteri > Siluriformes > Bagridae > Tachysurus > Tachysurus fulvidraco. The sequence goes on from NC_062532.1 coordinate 3,444,874, forward strand.
GTTTTGTTCAATTGATTCACAGTTTCTGTATATTTGCAGGTTTAGTTTATTAAGCCTTACATTCATTTTAACTCCATTTACTTTCAGTTCAGTTTTATTTGTATAGCAACATTAACATTTGATATGATCACAAAGCAGCTTTAGAAATATATAAATTAAAATATTGCATTATATTTTACACTAACCCTAGGTTCGAGATTGTAGATGATCACAGCTATGCTTTTACTCTGTGAGTGTGAGTTTGCTTTTATACAACAGTTCTATAAACAAGTAATTATTATTGAGGAACTGACATCAGAACCATCTGGGCCAAGTTGTTCCTCCTCTAGCAGACAGAGAAGATCCTGATGCTCACTGATGGACCATTGCTAGCTGGCTGTGTAGCTCACATTGGTATGTGCATTTCTTTTACTGGCTTTCTGGTTACATTGGCAACCCATCTGACTTTTTATCTTCATCTGATAAGATTTCATATTTTAAGTCAAACATTATATCCATAAAAGGTGTCATTTGTGATGTGTGTTGATGATGTATAGTAACACTATCAGTGGAACTGTTGGGAGAATTGGAATCTTATGTGACAAACAGAGACAAATAATGCCCACAATAAAACAAATATAAGCTATATATACAAAATATAAGCACCCCCGAAAGATCACTAAAGGCTGTTGTATAATGTATTATGTCACAGATGTCTCTGTTACACACATGGTAGATACAGTAATGATGGCAATGTTATAGATCACAATACAGTATGTTTCAGACAGTGTTACAGTGATGTTATAGACAGTTAGACTGTGATACAGTGATGTCATAGACGGGATACAGTGATGTTATAGATGGTGATACAGTGATGTTATAGATGGTGATACTGTGATGTTATAGACGGGATACAGTGATGTTATAGATGGTGATACTGTGATGTTATAGACGGGATACAGTGATGTTATAGATGGTGATACAGTGATGTTATAGATGGTGATACTGTGATGTTATAGACGGTGATACTGTGATGGTATAGACGGTGATACAGTGATGTCATAGACGGGATACAGTGATGTTATAGATGGTGATACAGTGATGTTATAGATGGTGATACTGTGATGTCATAGATGGTGATACTGTGATGGTATAGACGGTGATACTGTGATGTTATAGATGGTGATACTGTGATGTCATAGACGTGATACAGTGATGTCATCGAAGTGATACAGTGATGTCATAGACGTGATACAGTGATATATATTTTTGATATATTTTGAAGTGGCCGTCTTACTGCACAATGCTTTTTTTAAACAGTATAATTCAAATCAATGAGAAAAGTATGAAGAAAGTGCTTTCTGAATAAGTGAAGATGACTCATATTACTAGACTTCAGATATGCGATATATGATACAAGCAGCCTGGTGACTGAGAGAATGTTGGTTTCTCTGAGTGGTTAGAGATCTCTAATCCACTTAAAAACCCCACTGGTGTGTGTGGCAAAGATCCAACATAATCAATAGACTACAAAGACCTTTAATAGACCTTTACCATTGGTTATGGGTTAAAACACACACACACACACACACACACACACACACACACACACACACACACACACACACACACACACACACCATTTCATTTGCTTTATTATGGGTGGTTCAGCTTTTAAAATGCTGTATTTGTGAATGATTTATAATAGATTTAATTTAAACTTGGCTTTTTTCAGGACTTCCAAAAAATGTAACATAAAAACAAGATATATTTATCATCAAATTTTGTTTTTCCTTAATTTGCTGTTAAATATTTACATTATTTTATTATTTTTATTATCTACCTACCTACCTACCTACCTACCTACCCACCCACCCACCTACCTACCTACCTACCTACCTACCTACTGTTAGCCTCTGTAACACTGAGGCAGGATCCAGTCCACACAGATTGTTGATGTTCTGCAGTTTAAACCCAATTCTTTGGTGATGACAGATTTTAATGCTTAACTGTTGATGATTAGATCTCACAGTTAACACAGTTTGGTGATTTTTTTTTATTCACCACTTTTGACTGATTTGTTTTGAGAATTTTGGACATTAAACACACACTTTAAACTTTTTTAAATAAATGTCCCATGCTGTTAATTATGAAATATAAAATCAAACCTAAATCCTAAATTCTTCCTTGAGGATCTGTTTTTTTCTGTCTGTTATGTTTGTGGCTCTGCTACAGAAGGTCTGATGGTTCATGTTTTATGATCTATGGCTGTTTGTTCATGTAACTTTGTTATTGGTTTTCCTGCAGGATTTCAGAGTAGTTGCTTCTGAACTAGAGAGCAGTAGGAGGACACACATGTGAACACCAGAGGGAGACAGGAGATCCCAGAGAGCCTTAATTATTTCTATTGATCTATTTTCTTTTCCTGTTGAACAGTGACAAGCTTTGATGTCTTTAACTGTATTATGATTGACATTGTTCTAAAGGTTGCTCATATAAATCAGATTTATATTTATTATACTATTATATGAAACAGTGACAAACTTTCTGAATTAAAATATCTTGCAATTTCTCTTACATCTAAATGCAATAGATTTAGTGTGTAATCTCCTGGTCCATTGTTCCCGCACTACAGGATGCATCCTGTAACCCAGATTCATTTGCTAGTCTGTTTTAAAGTGAAGGTCATTACATGGTTTTTATATCACTAAATATTTTGTAGTGAGTGTAGCAGAGCGCTGGCTTTAGATTTAGACACAGAACCTTTACTTTGTGCAGTAACTGATGTGATTTTGCACACTTAAGTGCAGACATTATGATGTAAAGATTGCTTCAGACTGCGGTAGTGTGTCTATATTTTCCATATTTAATACCAATTTAAAATGAATATTAAAGTCTTCTACTGTTACTGGAGAAAAATTCTGGTGAATATAAAGAAGAACCTGTTCAGTATCACCATAAAACAGCATAATGACACACACTTGACTCGTCATAATTCCATTATTTCCAAACAGATCTGCTAAAAAAAATTAATCCAAGATGTAGCTTTCTTGTAGAGTATACAGATGTAGGTTTAGGTCATTAATGACTAGGCCAGATGTGAAGGTGCTGAGATGATCATGAAGAGAGGAACCGTTTTTCTGGTTGGAAAATGATGCCGTCTTCCTGTCTGGTGGCTCTGGAGAGCTTTATTCCAGTGGGACACATGATGAAGCACCTGAGCTTGTTTGACACAATGTTCCAGGAGACAAACAGTAGATAAAATGGTGACATAAAAACAACACATTAACATCGCATGAGCTGTAGAGCAATAATCATTATGCTATATTGTAGAAAAAATTCATGAATCAGGTTTGTTTAGCTTGGGTTAGTTTAGCTTGGGTTAGTTTAGCTTGGGTTTGTTTAGCTTGGGTTTGTTTAGCTTGGGTTTGTTTAGCTTGGGTTAGTTTAGCTTGGGTTTGTTTAGCTTGGGTTAGTTTAGCTTGGGTTTGTTTAGCTTGGGTTAGTTTAGCTTGGGTTTGTTTAGCTTGGGTTAGTTTAGCTTGGGTTAGTTTAGCTTGGGTTAGTTTAGCTTGGGTTTGTTTAGCTTGGGTTTGTTTAGCTTGGGTTAGTTTAGCTTGGGTTTGTTTAGCTTGGGTTAGTTTAGCTTGGGTTAGTTTAGCTTGGGTTTGTTTAGCTTGGGTTTGTTTAGCTTGGGTTAGTTTAGCTTGGGTTTGTTTAG
>NC_062532.1:3463573-3476073 GCF_022655615.1 Tachysurus fulvidraco
TCCATTTGCATGTTTCGTCTCATCCTCCCTCTTGTGTCCTGAATGTTGTCTTTAAATGCTGTGTCATTATAAAGACTATTTGATTTTCCTGACAGATTTTCTTTGGTAATGTACAAATGAAAGTTTTCCAAATAAATGAAATTGTTTTTGTGAAGCCAGCAGCCCACACAAGCTGCCCCGTGACAGTGCTTGGGCTGTGGCAGCTACAGGGAGCTTTATTTTGGTTCTCAGTAAAACACTTTGCATACTGGGGCAAACCAGTGATGATAAAAAAAGAACAGATTGTCTCCAGTTTATATGATACTCATAAACATGCTGCCTTTTCCTGCTCCCAAACATTTTGATGATATTTGAAGTCTTTTTGTGTGGTGTTTGAGATATAGGTGTTTATGAAACCTGCAAACGATCTTAGCTTTAAACACAAAGGTCCTGTTTCACATCCCGTCTGTAGTTTCTCACAATCTTTCTAAAACGTCACAGAAAAGAATCCTGTATCTTCTTTATTTGTTGTTTTTCTTCTTTGTCTTATTCTATTTGTTTAGGATGCATTATCGTTTTCATATCAGTTACATCCTTTGTGTGGACGTTTACAAACCGTAGTGTAATGTGAACGAGACTGAAGTAAAGAGCTCAGTCTTTGTGCAGAGAAGGATGAAGTGCTGTCAGTAAAGATGAAGAGCTCGGCGAGGGATGACTGATGATGGGTTCAGGAATCTGTGACAGTTTCCTTCTATTGTTATTACTGACAAGTTTAAATGTTTATGTGAAAATATTATTGGGATATTAAGCAAAAAACCAACAACTACCCTGACTTAACACTAATGCTAGAGATTTCAGCTATAGCCATCTCACCCGTAGGACACGTTACATACATACGTCTTGCTACGTCCTTCTTTCCCCTTCTCAGAGCCTCTTGTGGTCAATCAGCGATCCATACGGGGGCATAAAAGGGTGGTGTCATTTTACACACCATCTCACAAGCCTACATGGGGCTTCAAACAGAACTCTGTGGGACACAGAGAGACATTTTACCTGCCTTAGTGTGCAGAATCTCTTTACTTTGTAATGTTACATGTAGATCTGTGCACACGTGTGTGTCATGTAGCATAATGAACTAATTAGTGCACTGTTAACAAATAGACATTTATCTAAAGGAAAATATATAGAATATGAAGGACACGAGGAGACAGAAATAACATATTGTTTACATGTTACAGAATGATGTGAAGACTCGTATAGTGCAGGAAGGAGTCAGGGTTAGAGTCAGGGTTAGAGTCAGGGTCAGAGTCAATGTTAGAGTTAGGGTCAGGTTTAAAGTCAGGGTTAAAGTCCGGGTCCGAGTCAGGGTTAGAGTCAATGTTAGAGTTAGAGTCAGGGTTAAAGTCAGGGTCAGAGTTAGGGTTAAAGTCAATGTTAGAGTTAGTTTCAGGATTAGAGTTAGAGTCAGGTTTAGAGTCCAGGTCAGGGTCAGGGTTAGAGTCAGGGTTAAAGTCAATGTTAGAGTTAGGTTCAGGGTTAGAGTAAGAGTCAGGGTTAGAGTCAGGGTCAGAGTCAGGGTCAGGGTTATTCAGTTCAATGGGCAACTCTTCCACTACTGCAGATAGTGAGTGCCACAGCTCAGGGCTAAAGCTGTTGTGTGTGTGTGTGTGTGTGTGTGTGTGTGTGTGTGTGTGTTGTGCTGACCTTCATTGTCCTGAGTCCTCTTCATTTTCTTCTTTATTTTTAGATACTGGGCCTCCTTGAGGAACCTAGTGGTGTCTCTGCTGAACTCCATGAAGTCCATCATCAGCTTGCTCTTCCTCCTCTTCCTCTTCATTGTGGTCTTTGCACTGCTTGGCATGCAGCTGTTTGGAGGACAGTACGTTAATACAGACTCATGACCTCTCATGTAGACCAATAAATATCAGGTTTTAACTGATGAACTGAATCTCTTGCTGCAAATACTGATTTTTAAAGCAGAAACACAGAGACATCTCCACAATGTTTATCTCAATGTTTCTGACAGGTTTAATTTTGAATCGGGAACGCCGCCGACTAACTTCGATACGTTTCCCGCAGCAATAATGACCGTGTTCCAGGTGAGAAATGATGAATAACAGTAAACACTAACAACATAAACTAATACGAACTAAAAACTACACACATATGTCACATATATCTTTACAAACAGATCTCTCTCTCTCTCACTCTCTCTCTCTCTCTCTCTCTCTCTCTGTTCGTATGTGTGTGTTAGATTCTGACAGGTGAAGACTGGAACATGGTGATGTATGATGGCATTGAGTCTCAGGGAGGAGTCAACACAGGCATGGTGTTCTCCATCTTCTTCATTGTTCTCACACTCTTTGGCAACTGTATCCAGATTCACATCCAATACACACACACACACACACACACACACACACACACACACACACACACACACACACACACACACACACACACAGTGTTTTGACGTTGTTAGGTTCCTTAACATTGTGTTTAGATACATTGCTGAATGTGTTCTTGGCCATTGCTGTAGACAATCTAGCCAACGCACAAGAATTGACAAAGGTACTGAACAAACACACACACACACACACACACAGTGGTTGCTCAGTTATTAAGGTGTTGGGCTACTGACGCAGGTTATAAGTTTGAATCTCAGGTCTACTGAGCTGCCACTGCTGGGCCCCTGAGTAAGGCCCTTAACCATCGACTGCTCAGTTGTATAAATGAGATAAATGTAAGTCGCTCTGGATAAGGGTGTCCCAAAAAAAGGGTCTGCCAAAAAACACCCAAAATATACACACAATAGTTATTTTAAGCTGTTTTACCACCTCTATGTAGGATGAACAAGAGGAAGAGGAAGCAGCCAATCAGAAAATGGCTCTTCAGAAAGCAAAGGAAGTGGCAGAAGTGAGTCCACTGTCTGCTGCCAATCTCTCCATTGCAGCGTGAGTAACTCTCTCACACACAATCACACACACTCATACACACTCCTCCCTTTCTCTATCTCTCTATTTCTCTCACTCACACACTTGCATTGTCACTCTCTCTTAACAATCAACAATACAGAAGAAACAACACTAGTGTTTTTAAAAATATTAGCTGTCTTGGGGAAGAAATCCTCAAACTGAGCAGCTCCATAGGCGAGGAAGAAGAACACAAGAACTACAGGAATACTGAAGGTCAAAAGAGACACCTGTATGAAGAAAGTGATCCAAGGTGCAGCAAGGACATGAGGCAGGTTCACACAGGACAAGAAAATGGACGCCTCCACATGGTTCTTTGCCCAGGAGATAAAAGCCACTTAAAACTACCTAGAAGACAAGAAACTACTTGTGATACTGAAGCCACTGAAGAACCTAAATCTCATGTAAATAGACCACCAGAGATGAGTGGATGAAATTAAGGCATCACTCAATCAAAGAACTGAAACAAGTATGGTGCGAGACACTAAGGCTGGACTTATTTTATAAAAGCTTGAGGTCTTTCAGTGGATCAGGTTTCACCTGTGTTCAAGCCTCAGTGGCTTTTAGAGAACATCATCTGAAGTGTGAACTGAACAAAACTAACACTTTACTCCTTGTCAGTGGCAGGAGAAGAAACCACATCACCTCTACGTCCCATAGTGGTGTTGATGAAATAAAGGACAGAGGATCCTTAGAATCTTCTTTGGCACAGGCAGATAAATGCTTTTTATGCTACTTTACCTTGTTAATGTCCAGCACTGTATTGTAGTGTTTGGATGTGGAAGTCTTTAAAGGTGGATTGGAGCAACACAATAAACCTTTAAAATTCCTTGTATGCTCCTGCATACCTGGCCAATAAAGCCAATTCTGTGTGCTAGTGACAGTAATTGTGTTTGTGTGTGTTTGTTTGTTTGTGTGTGTGTGTGTGTGTATGTGTGTGTGTGTGTGTGTGTTAGAGACTTGTCTCTTACCTGGTGTTTCCCTCCTCAGCGTGACAGTTAACTCTGAGCGTCTCAGCACCTCTGAACCCTTTCTTCAGTGGTATTTATTTTATTTCTCCTCTTTGTGTTTTGTTTGTGCTTCAGTGGTTCTTTCCTTTAAGTTTTGTATATTTCACACTATTATGCTAGTTTATTACTTACTTGTCATCCAAAAAGCCCTCTTTTAACACTTAGTACTTGTAAGCTCTCTGCTGTGTGTATTTTCCCACACTAGTACCTTTATAGTGTCACTGTATGAGTAGCAGGTCTGCAGTAGTTGTGTGAGTAGATTAGGCAACTCAATGGTAGTGATCCTTCTGTTGATTTTATCTTAACACCCCTGTAACGTCTCTCTTTCTGTCTCTTACTCTGCAGTAAGGAGCAGCAAAAGAACCATAAAGGTTCTAAGTCAGTGTGGGAGCAGCGCACTAGCGAGCTCCGAAGACAGACACTGATGACCAGCAGAGAGGCGCTGTACAATGAGCTGGACCCCGAGGACCGCTGGAAGGCAAGTGGAGAGGGTTATTGAGGGATCATGTTGGTTATAACGACTATACAGATTCTAGACATTTAATTAACAATGTGGTTCGTGACTGACAGATTCTTCTAGCAGCAATCTTTTTAAGAAATATATTCGAAAACACTGCAGGTTTAATAAGCATGTGTTGTGTTGTCTCAAACTGTGTGTGCACTTACAGGTGTCATACTCCCGCCACATCCGACCTGATATGAAGACTCACCTAGACCGGCCACTTGTTGTGGATCCTCAAGAAAACCGAAACAACAACACTAACAAGAACCGACCAGGAGAGGGACCTCTTTTCCATTCTACAGTAGGAGGTGGGGTAAGAGGAGCGGGATCTGCTGTAGCCCGGAAACTAGAGAGAGGAGAATCCACAGAATCTCACCAAGGCTACAGGAAAGGTGAGAATCAGAGCCATGCTGGCACTGAGAGCACCGAGGTCGGCACGAAGGATCCACACCGGAAGAGAGAACATCGCGGGCAGAGATCTGGGCGCTCTCGACAACACCGTAAGGCTCTGGATGTAGAATCTGAGAATGGTTTAGGAGGAGGAGGAGGCAGGAGGCACCGAAATAAAGGCACAGAGGTGGGGGTAGAAAGCGAGCAAGCAGATGGACCTGAGCGAAGGCAGAGGTGTCACAGACATGGAGAGAAAGAAGGGAGGAGGGAAAGAGGAGAGCAGGGGGAGAGGGGCCGACACCGCAGGAAGTGAGTTTATTTTTAAACCAGTTTTTCTCATTTATAAATATAAATCTACTCTCATGCTCTGCTATTTTGTCTGCTGTCCTTTCTAGTTCTCTTTCTCTCTCTTTCTGCAGGGAGGGACCTACTCTGTCCACCACTCGTCCCATTCAGAAGACTTTGTCTAGGCAGGACAGCCAATACAGTGAGGACCTGGACAATGTGATGAACAGCAAGCTTGCTACCCAGCCATTAGTTCCCTCAGATACCCGTGGGCCAAGCAGCCGTTCCACACCCCACTCCAGCCTCCTGAGCCTGGTTAGCAGCACCCACGGTTCCCGCCTGGCTCCTGTGGGCACAGAGAGTAGCTTCATTCTCCCCAATCCTGTGTCCACCACCATTAACCTTGCTCATCTAGATGCCAAGCCAAACTACACAGCCATAGACATGCCACCCATGTTCCCGTCTGCCAACGCCATTCTGCAGGGTGAGGAGATGAACGGAATTGTGCACAGATTCTGTATTTGTTGTCTTAAATGCCTTTTTAATGAAGATTTAACATGCTCTCAAAACTGCAGCACTGTTGTAAACATGAGGAGCTGTCAGAAAACAGCAACTCTGCAGGTTTGCATTTGATTTATGACCATCTGTCTCAGCTCTCCTCTAATATTTATCCCGCAGTCAATAAGAATGCCAACACAGAACCGCTGCCCAAAAAAGAGGATACGAAAGGTGACGATGATGATGATGACAAAGATGACGGAGGGCCTAAACCTATGCCCCCTTACAGCTCTATGTTCATCCTGTCCACAACTAACCCGTGAGTTTTACACTAACTACACTGATACCTCAGCGTCTTGGGCCTTGAGCACTTACAATCCACACTATACTGTACAGCTATAAGTACAAAGCTCCCAAGCTACACCAACACAGGAACATACATCATCTACACCCACAGTCCAACAGCTCTACACCTCAGGACACTGATTTGCCCTGACATTAATTTGACTCTAAATGAACCTTACACTAACCTGACCTGACACTAACATGAAACTAATCTACTCTCACACTTAACTACCCCGATGATGCTTTGTGTAGTGCAGGTTCAGCAGAATGCCTGTGACGGGTAAAGCTGGCCAGGTTTTATGACTACTGGATTAAAGTCAAAGGCCCAATGTTTAAACCTGTGTGTATGTGTGTAGGTTTCGCAGGATGTGTCACTACATCGTAACCCTGAGGTACTTTGAGATGTGCATTTTGCTGGTCATTGCTATGAGCAGTATTGCTCTTGCTGCTGAAGACCCAGTGTGGCCCGAATCCCCCCGGAACAATGTGAGACCACCCTTCTGCTTAGCGTGCTCCATCTGTTCTCTTACTGCACTGCTGCATCTCATGGTATACAACAATACATCCAGTGTTACTACTCTAATGGTGCAGAACCATGTTCCTCTGTCTCTATCTGCAGGTTCTACGTTATTTTGATTACGTCTTCACAGGTGTGTTCACCTTTGAGATGCTTATAAAGGTAAACACCTTGAACACCTGAAATGTCCTTAAACATCTTAAACACCTTCTCTCAATGTACTAGGGGCTGCATCCTACATAACCAACTGGATATTCTCTCTCTCTCTCTCTCTCTCTCTCTCTCTCTCTCTCTCAGATGGTGGACCTAGGTTTGGTACTTCATCAAGGATCCTACTTTCGTGACCTGTGGAACATTCTGGACTTTATAGTGGTCAGTGGTGCCCTGGTAGCCTTTGCGTTCACGTAAGTGTTCTCCAGGACCCTCCTCCATGTCCTGCTGTGTCATTGTGGTCTTGTGTCTCTAGTCTTTTTCTGTTCTTTCTACGCCTGCTGCCTGTTATTGTTTTCCTTTTTTCTCTACCGTCTAAAAACCATGATTCAGCCAAATGGTTCCTGACCCCCTGGAGTGCCAGTTTTACTTCATACACTTTATCACAAACATCCTTCTGTGTCTGTTTACTTCTAATGCAGTAAAGATACTCTAGCTGTCTTTCTCCTTGTCTTTCTCTGTGTACCTATTTCAGACCCGCGTTCCTATTTCAGCTCTTCTTCTATCAGAATCTATTCCAACTTGCTCACCATATTCCCATACAACATTCCACAAGGCTGACTTTATGCCCAGTTTACCGTTTCAGCTTAATTTTCTAAGTCCCAAGCAAAGGAAAGGAAACACAAGGTTTAGAGATTTGTGCTCCAATATACCAGGAAAACTGATGAAGTATAACATGTACAATCAAGTATAGAACAAAAAGTGGCCTGGACTTTGTCCTCGTCCTCAGTGTCTCAGCCTTCTGTGGACTTAGAATCAGTTATATGACCAGTTTAGTGAGCTGCATGATGTCTCCTGCAGTGATGGCCTGTGAAATAAAATGAATCTCACCACATTGTGAAAATAAACACTCAGCAGTCTGGTAGATTTCACAAATTTCAGTCTCACATGATTCTGTTCTGAATCTATTTTATGCTTAAATTTTTAGCAAATGATCTTCTTTGTTGCTCCTCTTGATTTTTACTAAAAGTGCCTTGTGAGTGGGTTTGTGGCCATTGGGTTCCTCATACCTCAGACATGTCCTCTGCTACTCCTTCTCCTCTCCCATTTTCTGCAGTCATGCCCAGAGATGACGTCCAAACTCTCGGGTGCACCAGAGGGTCACTGCCAAGTCTTTTTATTGCAAACAAACAAAGTCAAATAATGATACAGAATCCCATTTTGGCACCAGGGTGTCACTGGCGCCCTCTGGCTGTGACTGGTGATGTCTATTTTATGTGTGTCGTTAATAGTTTGATCTGTAGATGCTATATATTTTTATTCTCTGTAAGTTTCTGTTTTTTTTTTTTTTTTTTTTTTTTTAGATGAGGCGTCCACATATAACAAAGCCTGCACTCTGTCATCATTTTTTTGTGAATTCTTTCACTGTCTCATATTGATGTTTTTCCTCCTCCTACATTCTTCCCTTGTTTGAGTGTGTCTGTGTTTTCAGTACTCTGTCTGTGTCGGTGTTTGTGTTTGTTTTTCTGTGTGTGTTGTCTGTCTCTCTGGTCGTCTCTGATCCTCTCTGGTTTCACACAGTGGAGGAGGTGATGGAGAAGGAGAGGGGTAATGTCTCTTTCTCTCTCTTTGTCTGTCTCTGATTGCTCCTCATGCCTGTTACACAGCCAGATTCTCGTCACCTGAATTCCTTTATCCATACCACTGCTTTCTCACACATAGAACACAAAACGGTTGGCTTGTGGTGTGTAATGTCGCTAGCCAAAGCCTGGCCAAGCAGCTAATAAACTCTTGGTAGACCCTACAGTATGTGGAATTTGTTAACATATGTATTTGTGTCTATGTGTTCGTGTTTGTCTGTGTTTTGTTTAAAAATATTAAGAAACAAACTACAAAATACTTTGTACATATTTTGGATATAAAAGTGGATGGTGGAATAATCAGGACAGACTTACTGACTAATTTATTGATTTATTTGGAGACTCGCACATGGGAAGGGAGACAGACAGACTGACTAATAGACTGTCCCTAACCTGACTGAACCTGTACTCACACAGACGACACAATTATAGGCGATCGAACAGCTTACCTCATACACTGATTCTATCTTTGTAGACGCGTATCATTTCTTTCATGAACACAAAATCTTATTAGCCTGCCATTTATTGTCTGGAGAGGAGAATCGGCCGACTCGGATCTCTGCTGAGACAAATAACTGACCGGCCGAGCATCTTTTGTCACATAACAAAGCACACAGCAGCCTGAGTCAAAAATAGCTGTGATTAATGATCACTTTTTGGTCAAAAATGATTTTAAGGTATTATTAAGAGTTAATTGAGGTTTTGTTCTTTGTTAAATAAATTCAAACCAAGAGCAGACATTTAGAAAACTGTTTAAATGACCAATGTAACACGACACATCCGGGGAACAAGAAACTAAAGATGCCATGTTCTGATTTGTCGAGGTGTTTCATCAGGAAATAAAAGCTGTAATTATGATCTTAATATTTACATCTTAAACCCAAATTATTTCAGCATATTCTATGGGATTATGTAAGCTGTAGCAAATTATATGATGTGAATTTAGATGATTAATTCATGCTCTGTAGTTTACTTAACAAAATAATTTATAATCTTTCACAACTGATAATATGTAATTGGTCATTCTCACACAACGCATCCCAAACTGTGTAGCAGTGCCGGCATTTCTGAACACATTTTAATTTATAGTGAATATTGGTGTATAATTTGACTTTTTTTTTTTTTTTTACCTTAATTAATCCCTAATACGTGTTCCTTAAAAACATTAAAATAACATTTCCACATGGAACACATGCGTTACTATAGCAACCACATCCACGTTACTTAGACTGTCAGGGGAAATGTGCACGTGTTGGTCAAGACTCCGTGCATGTTCGGAAATACAGCTCATTTGCTGTAGCTAAAATATTGGACCTACTGGTGTGTTTTTGGGTGGTAGTAGGAGTCTGGAGAACCTGGAGAAAGCCCACATGGACACACAAGGGAAGAACATGGCTTGGTCTGGAGCCCTGCACTTGTGAGGTGGCAACAATACCTCCTGTACCTTTATACTTCTAGAAGTCTTGAGCTTATCAGTCGCATCTAAACCAAACTCTTTGAATCTAATGATTGCTTTAAATACCCAAAAATCAGGAGGTATAACGAAGATGAATTCATTTATTATTGCATTTCAACATTAATATAATGAAGCATGAGCACATCCCAAAAATAAAATCCAAATGTATTATATTCCAAGAATAAAATGAAGATCTAAGTCATGTTGAGCACAAAAGTTGGTTAACAATAAGCCTAGTGATACCTAAGGGTTAGGGTTAGGGTTAGTTAATTAGTTGTGCTGGTGGTTTGTTAGAGTGGCTGTCAGAGTACCAAGGAGACACCAGTCTCGGTACCAAACCGCTTCCTTTAAGGAGACACCAGTCTCGGTACCAAACCGCTTCCTTTAAGGAGACACCAGTCTCGGTACCAAACCTCTTCCTTTAAGGAGACACCAGTCTCAGTACCAAACCTCTTCCTTTAAGGAGACACCAGTCTCGGTACCAAACCTCTTCCTTTAAGGAGACACCAGTCTCGGTACCAAACCGCTTCCTTTAAGGAGACACCAGTCTCGGTACCAAACCGCTTCCTTTAAGGAGACACCAGTCTCGGTACCAAACCGCTTCCTTCTCACTGGTTAAGCAGTTACAGATAATTAGGGAAACTTCCACAGCATGATGATAACTCATTGTTATTGGGACCCATGAGAGAGATCTGCTCCAAATGGCATTTGGTAGTCATCATCTATCTTTATATATCATGTGTATATATATGTGTGTGTGTGTGTGTGTGTGTGTGTGTGCGCTTTTTGTGCATGTCAGGTCTGATCAAATGCAGACTTGTACTCTATATTTCTTTCTTTCCTTTGTGTCACATATTGATGTTTTCCTCCTTCAACCTTTTCCCTCCTCTCGCCATGACTGTTTATATATATGACTGTGTGTGTTTGTGTACGCACGTGTGTATGGGTGTGTGTTTCTGTCTCTTCCTGTCTCTGATTCTCTCTCATCTCTCCTATTGGCTTCTCCTCCAGCGGCGGCAGTGGGTAATGATATCTCTCTCTCTCTCTCTCTCTCTCTCTCTCTCTCTCTCTCTCTCTCTCTTTTCTCTTTGCTTTTATTGCTTGTCCTGCCAGTTACATAGCTTTCCTATGTTTCTTTTCTGCCTGTTTGCTCGTCTGTCCGTTTGCTCGTCTGTTTTCTCTCTGTGAGTCTCTGGCTTTAATGAGCTTTAATGAGATTCAGAATCATGACACACCTTCTGTATTAAACAGTGGTGTGAAGAATCCATGTACAGTTCAGCTTGACAATGTGTGTGTGTGTGTGTGTGTGTGTGTGTGTGTGTGTGTGTGTATGTGTGTGTGTGTGTGCTTCACTGAGTGTAAGCACACTTTCTGAGTGAATGAACAGGTAAAAGTCAAGCTCTGTCCTGTAGAGGAATGAAACAACATTATAGGAAGTGATCTTTATTTTTATTCTACAGTAAAACACTGCAGTCCACTAACAAGTCTTTTTACATATTTTATCATTTACTCAAATTAATACTAACAATATATAAACCTGAACAAATCATTTAAAAAATCATCTTTGTTTTTATCATGTTGCCACTAGAACTGATATTAAAGAGGATTATCTAAGAACTTATTATATATTTGTTGACTAATGAAAAGTTTTTGGTAGTGGACTTTACTGTGTAAACTCCAACGCTGACAACTTGGATATCATTTATAAACACAATTAAAGGAGCTTTCTGGAGCGTTGCAGTGCAGTGATCAAACCAGCAGTGTGTTGGTTTATATTGTGTTGGGTTTTGCTCTTGAGGTGTGATCATTGTGCATGAGATGAAAAATCCTCATTATAATCCACTCCTAAAAACTCTTCCTTGAGAAAGTGAACATGTTTTTAGAGAACCTCCATCTCACTTCCACATGTTTATTGTGCTCTGTTTCATGGATTCAGAAAAATGTAAAATAAAAAAAAAAAAGAAAAACAGGCTTGGCCGGACATTCCATCATTTGAGGATGTCTGACACCAGACATGCTGCTGTGGCACTGCGATGATAAGGACTGTGAAGAAAAGAGAAAAAACCTTGGTAGCAGTTACAGCATGGACCTGAGCTGAGCAGTAGATGCACCTAATAAACAGCATGGGCATATGTGTGTGTGTGTGTGTGTGTGTGTGTGTGTGTGTGTGTGTTGGGAAGATTTGCTAGGCTAGATTACATTGTCAATGAAAGCTGTGTGTAGATGCAGTGCATCACTCTGTAACTGGACTGTGGACAAATACACAGCTGGCATGTGAGCTACTAACTGTGTGTGTGTGTGTGTGTGTGTGTGTGTGTGTGTGTGTGTGTGTGTGTGTGTGACCTACAGAGGAAGCAGTAAGGGGAAGGACATCAGCACCATCAAGTCACTGCGTGTGTTAAGAGTCTTAAGACCACTGAAAACCATCAAACGCCTGCCGAAGCTTAAGGTAAAGAGTGGAGCTACTCAGTGCTAGTTGTGTGAAATGTTTTCTGACAAAGAGGAAATAATTTAGCAGTAATTCAGTGAGTAATAAAAGTTCCTGCTCAGGTGGACTTTTGGTTCCTGACAAACTGCTATTTTAACCCCCAGATTTCAGCCCCAACGTCTCTTTGCGTCTTGTCGTGTTACGACTGATATCTGAGTTAAAACGATGTTTAGAGGTCTCCAGTTTTGTTTCCTGCTTTTTTGTTTTAAAACCTTTTTTATGATTGTTTAATTTGACATTGGGTTCGAATTCTCCAGTTCAGCTGTAG
>NC_062532.1:3481073-3488573 GCF_022655615.1 Tachysurus fulvidraco
TGTGTGTTGAGAAGGTGCTGGGTTTAAGGACGCACACTTTACTGAGTAGATTTTACTTGTTTAATTGTAGACTAAACGAACAGGATCTTTAAAAGCTCGACTCCACAAGAAACTTCAGAAACTAATACAAATAAAACTAGCAGTTTCTCCCCATTTGTGTTGACACACATTTACACTAATGCTTATTGACTAAAAGCACACTTCTATTATAATTCATACAGCATCATATTAAATGCACAAGTACATTGTCTTCATCTCTCTAGCTAAGGTGTCTGATAAATGTAGTGTGTCAAGAGTCTACTGCTGGATCTCAGGGAATGAATTAGGATTACGACCCGGACGTGACCCGGACGTGACCCGGACGTGACCCGGACGTGACCCGGACGTGACCCGGACGTGACCCGGACGTGACCCGCGTCGGTCTCAGAACACCAAACACAAACAAGTGCAGACCTGCAGTCAGTCAAAAACAAGCTGAAAATTCATTCACATTTAAAACGTGATACAAATCAAACTCAAAGTCCATCAATTAGAAGAAGCTGGTCCTTTGGAATGGCTCTCACATCGGTGTCAGATCTGAATATCACAGAACAATATTTAAAATATTAAAGATATTAAAACAATATAAATATTAGAAAGAGAAGTAGAAATTAGGATAGGGATATTATTAAATAATTAAATAAGATTAAATACTTTCACACACACACACACACACACACACACACACACACAAATGGAAGAACCTAGAGGAAAACATACAGACATGGGGAAAACTTGGGAAGCTCACACAGTAACACAACATGGAAAGGGAGCTCCTGTTCACACTTGGTGAACAGACACTAATTATTGTGTTTGTGGACGCTGGCTTATGGGATCCGGTTTCCTAACAGGTTAAGTTGCAGTTTTAGATTTTACTATCTGTTCTGAACATCCTTAAACCCAAACCTTTAAACCGTTGCTGTAACTGGAACTCAGTGCTGTAAGCTGTGTATGAGATTAGCATGCCATGGTCTAGCTGTCAATGTTGAGCCTTGACCTTCCTGGTCAGTGCATTTGGTTGATGGAAGCTTGAATTTAGGGGTTTTGCACCATCTTTCCCAAGTGGATGAAGATATTTGGGTGCTGTCTTTCTGTCTGAATTGCACCCCTTCCTTCCTTCCTCCTTTTTTTCTCATTCTGCTTCTCTCCTTCTCTCGGATATGCTGGGTTTGCTCTGTGCTGCCACATTCAGTCTCATTTTCTAACATCTCTACCTTAGTTTGTCCCACTCCTTTTTATTTTGCATACTAATATTAACATAGAAACTTAGATTTAATAAGAAACTGAAATCTTAACTAATGTCTGTCTGTCTGTCTGTCTGTCTGTCTGTGTGTCTGTCTGCCTGTCTGTCTGTGTGTCTGTGTGTCTGTGTGTCTGTGTGCCTGTCTGTGTGTCTGTCTGTCTGCCTGTCTGTCTGCCTGTCTGTCTGTCTGTCTGCCTGTCTGTCTGTCTGTCTGCCTGTCTGTCTGCCTGTCTGTCTGTCTGTCTGTCTCCTCTTTTTGTAGAATAACTTCATCAATTTGAGTTTTCTGAGACTCTTCAGGGCTGCTCGTCTTATTAAGCTCCTCAGGCAGGGTGAAACTATTCGCATTCTACTCTGGACTTTTGTTCAGTCTTTTAAGGTAAAAAAGCACAAACACTCATAAATACACAAACACAGTAAGAGGCAATGCTAAGCTGTTAAACGTGTTTTGCTGAGATTATATGAACATTTAGTGGAAAGCAGAATAACTAGTGAAGGTGTTAAACATCTCTTTGCAGTCTTTAGTTAGATCTCAGTCACACTGTTACATGATTGATACCTGTGTGTTGTGCAGGCCTTGCCTTATGTGTGCCTACTCATTGCCATGCTGTTCTTCATCTATGCCATCATTGGCATGCAGGTGAGGTGTGAGCCGAAGTCTCCTCTGTTTCAGTCCCACAAACAGTATTTTTTTAGCACAACAAGTAAGAGTTTGCTTTAAAACAATGTAGGGAATGATGAACAACCTGCTATTACTAAAAAAATTAAGATGACATTGTATGCCTCATAGCTGTTTGGAAACATTGCAATCGAGGAGGACAAAGACAGCTCCATCAACCAGCATAACAACTTCAGGACTTTTTTCCAGGCTCTTCTTCTCCTTTTCAGGTGAGTCGGTTTGATCAAACAGCCCAAGTAACAATATCTAACACTAACTTCATCTGTTTTAGTTCTGTAGCTAACTTTATATCTCAACGAATATGTAGGAGTGCAACAGGAGAGGCATGGCATGATATAATGCTGTCATGTTTGGGAGGGAAGGGATGTGATCCCCTCTCTGGGAACATGGAGCCAGAGTGTGGAAGCGAGTTTGCATACCTTTACTTTGTCTCCTTCATCTTTCTCTGTTCCTTCCTGGTAAGAATGTGTCCTCAGTTCTCCATCCTGTAACAGGGTTTTGTTTCACATCTCAGTTTGTGGTTAGACGAGATTATTTTAACAAGATTAAAGGTACAAAATGGGATGAAATATAATGAAGCTTGAATATCAGTTAGATAAAATTGCAGTGAGTTAGGGTTAGTTAGGGTTAGGGTTAGTTAGGGTTAGGTAGGGTGATGGGTTAGATAGGGTTAGATAGAGTTAGGGTTGGTTAGGGTTAGATAGGGTGATTGGTTGGTTAGGGTGATGGGTTATATAGGGTTAGTGTTAGATAGGGTGATGGGTTGGTTAGGGTTAGATAGGGTGATTGGTTAGGGTGATGGGTTAGATAGGGTTAGGATTAGATAGAGTTAGGGTTGGTTAGGGTTAGATAGGGTGATTGGTTGGTTAGGGTGATGGGTTATATAGGGTTAGTGTTAGATAGGGTGATGGGTTGGTTAGGGTTAGATAGGGTGATGGGTTAGATAGGGTTAGGTTTGGTTAGGGTTAGGTAGGGTGATTGGTTGGTTAGGGTGATGGGTTATATAGGGTTAGTGTTAGATAGGGTGATGGGTTAGATAGGGTGATGGGTTGGTTAGGGTTAGATAGGGTGATGGGTTAGATAGGGTGATGGGTTAGATAGGGTTGGTTAGGGTTAGATAGGGTGATGGGTTGGTTAGGGTTAGATAGGGTGATTGGTTGGTTAGGGTGATGGGTTATAGAGGGTTAGTGTTAGATAAGGTGATGGGTTAGATAGGGTGATGGGTTGGTTAGGGTTAGATAGGGTGATGGGTTAGATAGGGTGATGGGTTGGTTAGGGTTAGATAGGGTGATGGGATAGATAGGGTTAGGGTTGGTTAGGGTTAGATAGGGTGATTGGTTAGATAGGGTGATGGGTTGGTTAGGGTTAGATAGGGTGATTGGTTAGATAGGGTGATGGGTTGGTTAGGGTTAGTGTTAGATAAGGTGATGGGTTAGATAGGGTTAGGGTTAGTTAGGGTTGGATAGGGTGATGAGAGTTTATCATTTTAGGGTTAGGATGTTTTAGAGCAGTCCACTCCAGTTCAATTTGAAAATATTCCTTAACAATGAATCTAAAGTGTTTGGGGTTGAAGGTGTCATTTAATTTGATATATAGCTGTTTAGTGACAGGAATGAAAGATTTAAACTGTGCTGCTTAAGAAACACTTCAGATGTTAAAGGTAGTCTCTGAGATGAGTGGTCCCAAGGTTAGGGGAAGCTGATCCCAGTACTGGAGTCCAGCTAAAGTTTAAAGACGCTTCCTCTAATTCCCAAAACAGTAATATGAATAGAAGGAACAGACAAACAGCTAAAACAAGCAGCATAACACACTACTGACTACTATAACACACACTACTGACTACTATAACACACACACTATTGACTACTATAACACACACTACTGACTACTATAACACACACTACTGACTACTATAACACACACTATTGACTACTATAACACACACTACTGACTACTATAACACACACTACTGACTACTATAACACACACTATTGACTACTATAACACACACTATTGACTACTATAACACACACTACTGACTACTATAACACACACTACTGACTACTATAACACACACTACTGACTACTATAACACACACTACTGACTACTATAACACACACTGATCTAATGACCCCTTGCTTTGCTTGTGTCTGTAGATGTTGAATCTCTTTGTGGCTGTGATCATGGATAATTTTGAGTATCTGACAAGAGACTCCTCGATTCTGGGACCTCATCACCTGGATGAGTATGTGAGGATCTGGGCAGAATATGACCCTGCAGCATGGTAAGGCATCGTAATTAACTTAACATGCTTATACCCAGTCTGTAACTTAACACAGTGCTCAGTCTGTAACAGTCTGTAACTTAACACAGTGCTCAGTCTGTAACAGTCTGTAACTTAACACAGTGCTCAGTCTGTAACAGTCTGTAACTTAACACAGTGCTGAGTCTGTAACAGTCTGTAACTTAACACAGTGCTCAGTCTGTAACAGTCTGTAACTTAACACAGTGCTGAGTCTGTAACAGTCTGTAACTTAACACAGTGCTCAGTCTGTAACAGTCTGTAACTTAACACAGTGCTGAGTCTGTAACAGTCTGTAACTTAACACAGTGCTCAGTCTGTAACAGTCTGTAACTTAACACAGTGCTCAGTCTGTAACAGTCTGTAACTTAACACAGTGCTCAGTCTGTAACAGTCTGTAACTTAACACAGTGCTCAGTCTGTAACAGTCTGTAACTTAACACAGTGCTGAGTCTGTAACAGTCTGTAACTTAACACAGTGCTCAGTCTGTAACAGTCTGTAACTTAACACAGTGCTCAGTCTGTAACAGTCTGTAACTTAACACAGTGCTGAGTCTGTAACAGTCTGTAACTTAACACAGTGCTCAGTCTGTAACAGTCTGTAACTTAACACAGTGCTGAGTCTGTAACAGTCTGTAACGTAACACAGTGCTGAGTCTGTAACAGTCTGTAACTTAACACAGTGCTCAGTCTGTAACAGTCTGTAACTTAACACAGTGCTCAGTCTGTAACAGTCTGTAACTTAACACAGTGCTGAGTCTGTAACAGTCTGTAACGTAACACAGTGCTGAGTCTGTAACAGTCTGTAACTTAACACAGTGCTGAGTCTGTAACAGTCTGTAACTTAACACAGTGCTGAGTCTGTAACAGTCTGTAACTTAACACAGTGCTCAGTCTGTAACAGTCTGTAACTTAACACAGTGCTCAGTCTGTAACAGTCTGTAACTTAACACAGTGCTCAGTCTGTAACAGTCTGTAACTTAACACAGTGCTGAGCAACTAAAGCATTTATATAATCACACAATACTTATGTTGTACCTAACATGCTAAAATATTTATCAAACTTTAATCACAACAGCACCTAAAAATACACCTTCAGCATCACCTACACCATCATCTACTCCATCACCAACTCCATAAACTACAACATCTTCTCTATCACTCACACCATCGCCTACACCATCACTCACACCATCGCCTACACCATCACTCACACCATCGCCTACAACATTCTTTACACCATCACTCACACCATCACCTTCAACTTTCTTTACACCATCGCCTACTCCATCACCTTCAACATTCTTTACACCATCACTCGCACCATCACCTTCAACATTCTTTACACCATCGCCTACTCCATCACCTTCAACATTCTTTACACCATCACTCACACCATCACCTTCAACATTCTTTACACCATCACTCACACCATCACCTTCAACATTCTTTACACCATCACTCACACCATCACCTTCAACATTCTTTACACCATCACTCACACCATCGCCTACACCATCACCTTCAACATTCTTTACACCATCACTCACACCATCACCTTCAACATTCTTTACACCATCACTCACACCATCACCTTCAACATTCTTTACACCATCACTCACACCATCACCATCAACATTCTTTACACCATCACTCACACCATCGCCTACACCATCACTCACACCATCACCTTCAACATTCTTTACACCATCACTCACACCATCACCTTCAACATTCTTTACACCCTCACCCACACCACCACCCACACCATCACTCACACCATCACTCACACCATTGCCTTCAGCATTATTTACACCATCTCCTACACCATCACGTACAAATATACAAATGACTACATATTTCTGAGCATCTTTTTTCCTATTGTCTGTCTTATAGTCTTTAGTCTTGAGGCTAGACTTTAAAGTTAATTAGACTTAATGAGGCTCAGGAGCTCAGGAGGTGATGCTGCAAATGTTGGGGTGAGCGAAACAAAGAGCAAAGAAAGGACTCATTCCTCCCATCAGTTATTATTACAAACTGCCTCTGAGTAATAAAATAAATGAACCTGGAGCACTGGCGAAATATCTGAGGGTAAACAGGGACTGAAGCATCGATTGGCTTTCCATACGTGGCTACAGATGCATATCCCCAGTTCCAGTGCAAATATCTGTGGCTTTCAGGACACCAAATAGAATGGGAAGCTGAAAGCTTGGGTTCTTGTTGTGCTTGTTAACAACTTATGGTGTAATTCTAGACATATCACTGTCAAAGACTTTTGTAGTGTCGACATTTAACTGTTTGACAAAGCTGGTTTGTGCCTATACTATCTGCACAGAGAATATCTACAAACACCCCAAAGCTTTTCTGTCAACTCCTACCTCTGGTGACTCCAGCCATCACACTCTCTCCATCAATCTGTTCACCAGTTTCAATGTTGAGACAGCTAAATTAATCTGTGCAAATTATAGAAATGCATACATTTCTATTGCTATTCCCTTACTTGTGGAAGTAAGATCAGAATTTAGTCCTGTTCTCTCTCAGCTACATGCAAGCTATCTGAAAACTTCAGACACTTCATAGAAGAGTTAGAAAATGGATTCACAAAAGGCTGTTTTAAGACCAAAGGATGTGTAATTTCTGTGGATCAATCATTTTCCTAACTGGTAAATTTTATGGGTTCTTCAATTTCTATTTTTCAAGCATTATCTATCTATCTATCTATCTATCTATCTATCTATCTATCTATCTATCTATCTATCTATCTATCTATCTATCTATCTATCTATCTATCTATCTATCTATCTATCTATCTATCTATCTATCTATCTATCTATCTATCTATCTATTTTTTGCTCCTGTTCCCAAATAATTTAACAGAGACTGTAAGTTCAGCTCTACATTACAGGCTGGAGTGCACATTGTGACTGACACCAACATAATGGACAGACAAAATGTTCAATATGCTTCCCACTGTCAGCAAGGACCAGGTGAAACGGAGGTATTAAGACCTCAGCAGAGAAAGACCACAAGGCAAGACAGCATTTAGCCTGAGTCTAAATAAACTCACAATGAGCCTGAAGAAAGAAAAAGTAAAATTCCTTTAAAAGTCTGCAGTAGAACAGAACGCTGTGGCAGTCGTGCCAAAGCAGGAGATGGCAGCAGATTGAACAACTGATAAAGAAGGCGGGACAGTCAGCCATTGGGTCTAATCTGGACTCCCTACTCCATCACTGACT
>NC_062532.1:3493573-3510218 GCF_022655615.1 Tachysurus fulvidraco
CATGCTAAAGCTCCTCCTATGGTATTATCACACTCGTCGCACAAATCTTTAGCGAATGTATCCAAGGGCAACATTTTCCAGACCAGAGCCAAATGGATTGAACATTAAAGCAGCAGAAGAGTGTTCTGTTTTAATCTGTTCATTAATCCATGGCTCTGACTCGATCTGGTAAAGCTCATGAAGGAAAGCTCTTTGACATACTGTGGAATCACTCAGCCTGTGAGGGTAAAAGGCCAATGGCTGGAGAATGAATATTTTTTGAAATTGAGTGCTACAGCTCTTTCAGGCTTTTTGCAATTATTTATTTATTTATTTATTTATTTTTATGAATTTTGGGGTTTAATAAATACATAAAAAAGTGTAATGGCTACATTGATACTCTCACAGACATATTGAACACATCGGGTATTTCTTAAAGACGAGGAAAACCCAGAAAAGTACTGCATTAAGTGATGATGAGACTACGTTCTGGTTGGGAAAAACTGAAGGAATCACAGAAAACCATTGAGCTTATCCTAACTTTATCCCATACCAACTGCCTTCCAGTTTTTCTTTCAACATCTCTCACTTAAAATGCACACACACAGTTTAAGACTCCTCCTGGAGGGTACGAATGCTCTCACACTCCCAAGGTCTAACCTGTTCTGACTGACTTTCTGCAGAGACTCCTGCGAATGGATTTACCAGTCGCAGATGACAACACAGTGCACTTCAACTCCACCCTCATGGCCTTAATCCGCACTGCTCTGGACATCAAGATCGCCAAGGGTGGGGAAGGTTTGGCATCTCTTTTTCCCTTCTGTCCTTCTTTCTTCTCATCTCTGAAACTTTCCAAATGTACAAAGTTTTAGGTTGATGTATCAGTTCACACTGACTGGTCAAATTGTATAACAGCCTCAAATTGGCTCAGACGACCTTTTACACATCACAAATTTGAGCCTACGGGACATGACAAAGCTGGAACCTGTAAACCATCCTGATTATATTATAAGATACAGGATGGGAGCAGCAACATTAATAACAAGTTATGATATCATGACGTTATTCTGCCCTGATTATTACCATTTAACTGGAGCAGTACTTTTGTGCTAAGAAGTGAAATAGTTTTTATGCGTATAATCATAGTGTCTGAACTGTACTTCATGGTGTGAATACACATGTGGATGCTCACATTTGTTTGAGTGTATGGGTGTGTATGTATATGAATGGTAGTTTGTCCCCATTACTGTGTGTTTAGGGGGTGTTGATAAGCACCAAATGGATGCTGAGCTGAGAAAAGAGATGATGGCAATTTGGCCCAATCTCTCACAGAAGACTCTGGACCTGCTGGTCACACCTCACAAGGGTAAGTCAATAAGCCAGAGGTTTGTGTGTTCGGGTTTCTTCACCCCTTTGCCCCCAGAGGATTGCTTCTCCTTTGCCTGCCCAGTCCACTGCTCTGCACCCTCTGATGAGCCACGATCGCCAGCATGACCTTGTCCCAATAACGTGCATATGTTCTACAGTGACCCAATTAGATCTTGCACACAAAGAACACAAAAATGAACAATGAAAAAACATATAGAATGTTTTAAAACCATAAATTACTGTACATATAAAACCATATAAATTACTGATATTTGCAGTAATTCAAGACTAAGATCTATTTCATTACAGCAGGTATCCTGTGAAATTGAATAATTAAATAAACAGCTGATTTCCTAGTATAGTATACATAGTGTATATAAGCTCCACCCCCCACCCCACCCCCAATCTTTAATTGTTAATGTTAATTCTCAATGCACAAACACCCTTTGATACTTAACCACAGCCCTCAACACCAAAGTCTCGTGCTGGCTCTCAGGTTTCTGTGCCTCTGATCAGAGGGTGTGTGACTATAGACCAAAACACTATAGACGTCTTTTCACTTCAGGGTTTTTTTTAGTGAATTCATATGGACAGTAGACTTCTCATAAGGAATTACAGAACATATGATGACGCTTGTATAAATAGAATTCCTAACATGCATGAGTTGAAAGTGACTTTGCAGTTTATTCACGAGAATAACATATCTTTTGCAAAGTCATTTTGATTATTACAGTTAGTTTGCACAAAAGCATGCCAAAAATAATAGTGCTGATTGCATGGTGCTAATGCACCTGAGGCATGATTATGATCTCAATATTCATGAAAATATTAAAGCATGAATTGCTGTAGAGTTTAATGCATAAATGTTTACTCCCCAAATGAGGAGTATAATTTGTTGCCCTAAATTAGTCCATATAAAAATATAAAAGGTCTTTAACTCTGCATGTGCAAGTTTAAATGGTCCAAACATTTTCCTCTTCTGAAGAGTATTTAAGCTTTTTCAAATTCTGAAGCTAAATTACATTCATAATTTAAATGTTATTTTTTGAGACTTTTCTCGTCTCCATGTAATTTTAACATCAGCTCTAGTCAACCAACTACTATAGACGTTAACTAGCCAACCAGGTGCTTTTCAACAGTTATTATAATAATGTCTATAATATTGTTTATTAAAATACACTTATGGCACTTTATGTGTTGTAATTGTATTTTATTATATATTATAATAATTACAAAGTTTAACATATGATATTTAAACACAGGATCTCAGCAGTCATAGGCATGAAAGAGAGCAATAGAACAGTGCAGGATTTAAAACAGCAGCTTGTGTAAATTTGAAATATTCTAATAAAATCTTATTACATCTAAAGAAATTGATATACATATTGTACTAAAACTATGTTGATTTTCTGATATACTTAAACAAAGTAAATATAATAATCAAGTGAAAGGGAGAATTTGATGTTGTGCACACTGGCAACCCAACCGCACCAACACAAAACTGCTGAATGACTAGTGAATAAATCAAATACCTGAAATTCAGCAGCGAAGGTGAAAAAGCAGCAAAACTTTCACTTGGATTGAGGTTTGTGTCTTTATGTCCTCGATACTTCTTTAGATAACGGATAAAGTGCAAAACAGTCTAACCAGTCTGTTTGTGAAAAGACTATATGTGCTGTGTGTGTTTGTGTGTGTGTGTGTGTGTGTGTGTGTGTGTGTGTGTGTGTGTTTGTGTGAGAGAGAGAGAGTGTTCATGACCCCCCCAACCCCCCCGCTCAGGGTCCACCTCCCCGTGTCTAATCGTGCAGGGTAACTTTTGCTTCTCTCAGCAGCGACAGACCTGACAGTGGGGAAGATTTATGCAGCCATGATGATTATGGAGTATTATAGGCAGAGCAAAGCCAAGCGCACTCAGGCTCTTCGAGATGAACAGGTACAGTCACTGCTTCTCTTCTTCATTCTCCTGCTCTCAAACGGTCTGTTAATCTATATTTCACTCTCCCATAATCTCACTCTTTCTCTGTATATTGCTTTTAACAATGGACACTATCATGAAACACAAATACGAAAGTTTATTTAGGTTTATCCCGAATAACTAAGCCAGAGATGACGGTGGTGATGAAACACTCCTGATGAATTAAAGAAAAAAATTGACTCAAAAGGAAACAAACTCTTCTGGGTGACATCAGATTTTTATGATGATTATGAGGGAAACCTTTGCATAGTTGTTGTCATCCCTTCTGTTATGTCCTATGTACCTCCATCATCTGGCTTGAATGCACACTGTTGTGCTTGTGGCCTCACACAGATCCTCCTTACATGTCTGGATTAACCAGTGGTTAGGATCCTCATCATACACTTCAATTTCATTTATGGCAGTGGCCCTTTTCCAGAGTGACGTACATGTATCTCATTATTGTGTGTCAAAGCAATCATCTACAATTTGGCTTGACACGAGAATACAATACATCTATATCAAAAACGTGGTATGCATGTGGGTTGTTTTAGTGTGTTTTATAGCACATTTTGGGCAAAGGGATGTTTATATAAGTCATTGAATTTTAGTCAAACTGTTTTAATCTGGTTATTTTGTTCATTTGGAGCTAAATATGTAGCTTAAACTTAGGCTCATTAGCAAACATTTCAACATTTATACAAGCAGAATCATGTTGATGGTTTTTTAATCACCACCAACGGCTTTTTACATCTTATTTATAACAATATCTAAATGGAAAATATGTTTGTTGAATAATAATTTCTTAATGTTTTCTTTAGTTTTAGATGATCCATATCACTAATGTTTAACGTAGTATGTTAAATATTCTCCCAGAGAAAAGGACAAGTCTATCATATATATGTCTATAAACTGGTTTAAACAGACAAAAGCAAGCAACATGTGAAATGCAACCTGACATTAGTCACATCAAATGGCTCAAATGTTGGAATTTCTCATCTGTTCTCAACTAATCCAACCTGTACAGTAATATCTTTAAGTGTTGATGTACAGTATACATATAATCAAAGGTTTTATAACTGATTTGCTGCCTAAACCACTGATATTTATTCTTAATCAAACTTTATATTTCCCTTTTATGGTCCTATGGCTGTATTAACAGTTTTGTCAATAGTTAAGCATGGAAGGTTCTCCAGATTCAGTCTGCTTATGCAAAGGACTAGACAGGTCCCAAATATATTTATTTTATTTATGTCCATTTGTAGACAGATAATTGTACACACAAGTGAATGTGTCAATGAGATTCTAAATCTGATGCTGACTATTAAAAAGAATCTTAATAGGATTAATCATTATTGTCATATTTATGTATTACATTTCACACTCTAATGACATTCCATAGTGTTTATAAAGACTAAATAGTTTATTTCTGGAGAAAACACACATTTCCATGCTGTGGTTACATCAGATTGTTAGACATTTGCTGAACTTCACACATAACTGAGACTTGCCTCTGTTTTAAACGAACTCTGCATTAAGTCTGTAGTTATGGCTGAGCTCTGAACTGTGTGTAATGTCAGTATTAAATCCTCATTGCAGATGATCACTTTGAAAACAGCTTCTGAAAGTAATTCTAACCCACTGTAAATTGTGTCTAATGCTTTGCTGCCTTAAACTTGCATACTTTTTGAACAGCATCTTGTTAATTGTTGATTGTTTTCTAATCACCATGGTTTCATTTCAAATGTGTGAAACCAGTTAGTTGCTTGAGTTAAATGTTTTTTGTTTAGCGGTTAGTTGCTCATGTTGGGTTGTGTGTGGTTGCTGCTATGTATTATGGGAATTTAGGTTCTGTTACTAAATGTTAGATAAATGTTTGTTAGATTTATTTCCTTTGGATTTCTAAATTTTCCACCCTGAGAAGCAAATGTAGATTCATAAATTGTGTATCATATTAACCACATTTAGTTAAAGTTGTCATTAAGCCTTATTTATAAAACTGGCTGTGAACAGATTTGTTCATGAATTGTTTATGAGCGTTTGCAAGAGAAATGTCATATTTTGAAAAGAATATAAACATAAGAATAATATTCCATGTGTGCTACTGGGTGTACTGTAGATATTACTTGTTTTTATTTTTATTTTTACAGCGTTTAGCAATCATTGTTGTCCAGATGAACTTATAGAAGAGCTTTGCAGTCTCAATCTCAAACACATCTTCCTGCTAGGTCACAGACTAAGAGCTCCATCTAGAACGTTCTTTAAAAACCAGTTGTTTTATATAATAACTGGAAACTGTGACTGGTGTTGGCTTAAAAAGTGTCTCATAGTCATAATACAACTCGCAGCCAGACCCAATGTGAGCAACTAGAGTCAATATACATAATGAAACTTATCCAAGCCTCAAATTCAGCACCCAACTGGTTGCCAATGTCATTCATTTACTGACTAAAGTAAATGAATTCTCTTCATGGTTCCATTCTTACAGCTTTGCTCAGAGGCTCACTTCATTTTTACTCACCAGACTTCAAATCCCAGAATGCCTTGTTGCTGAACAATTTGACTGCCTTTTGCTGCTGATGGATCTAATCCCATTTGCACCTGGGATGCCCTGTATACCATTTCCTTTCCACTACCCATTTTCCCATCTGCTTGCCTGATACCAGCTATAGGCCATGTTGTATCTTACACAGAATCGAACGCCATTAATGTTTCAGCGCCTGGAGCCACCGTCACCGACGCAGAATGCTGGTCAGGGACTCAATGGTCTTTCTGAACCACAACTGGACACTAACAACTTGTAAGTAGCTGTTTGAATTTTTTGTATGAATTATCTCTCAGTCAGGTTTCTCTCCTGAACTTTTTCTCTATCCAATTTGGAGAAAGTGGAGACAGATATATTTGCGAATTAATTCTCATGCTACATTTGTCACTAGAATGTTTTGAAAAAGCTTTGTATTTAATATAAGCTATTGCTCCGATGATGCATGCTCAATTGTACATTAGAAAGATTGCTCCATGCACCCACATGCACCATCACATGTGGCAGTTCTGGGATTGGTAGTTGTTAGTCATGGAACCATGGAATCCTCATGGCATCGATGAAGCAGACTGATTGGCTTACTTTGGGTCTTACTTACTGTCACAAGGCTTCCTCCCAATAAGTTTCCAAACTGGGACTTTTTCAGTGTTTTTTTCTAAGTCACTGTCTCTACAACTACTATCATTTACTAGAAAGGATACTATACTATAAATACCATCATTGTATTTGATGTGTTTAGTGTAGGGGATCAGTAACCTGTACCTGTGTCCTGAAACCCAATTCCCAGCACACTCGTACTACTCTTACTCTCTACAAGAGTGAGTAACAGGCTGCTAACAGGTTTCAGACTCATTACATTTCCTTTACAGCCAGGGTCCTCATACTATTCTCCCAAACACAGC
Organism: Tachysurus fulvidraco; assembly: GCF_022655615.1. NCBI lineage: Eukaryota > Metazoa > Chordata > Actinopteri > Siluriformes > Bagridae > Tachysurus > Tachysurus fulvidraco. Next base: position 3,500,319 of record NC_062532.1, read on the forward strand.
AGTAATGTTTGATAGCTGTCTAAGGATCACATTACAGGACATTTCTTATTTCTTCATCTAATGTGTCCTACAATAGTGATGTAGAAGTGTCTATGACAAGGATAGGCAATTACAATTATAAAGGTCGTGCTACATAAAATTCATCATTTACAAAAGACTGGTGAAAAATATTTTTAATGCTCAACATTCAGTGATTAGTGTGGTTTATATGTGTTTATTATTTATGTTATTACATATGTGGTTTATTAGCTAATGACCTTTTGCCCAGTGAAAAATACAATGCAAAGATGTCTATTTTATTCGAACTGTAGCATTTTCACCACATTATTATTATACTGAAGAGCATAATATATCAGAGCAAGTCTCAGCATGTTTGTACGTATAGGGCATTAATTAGCCTTTTAATTTTTCAGTGTAATTAGGGATAGATAGTTAGGGTAGGTGTTATGGTTCAGTTTAGTTATGGGGAATAAACATGCAGTCATTTTAAATATATATCGTATAAGAGAGAAAAGTATTCTAGCTGTGTATATGGTTAGGGCCGTGGATGGGGGCATCCCGGAGAGCCAGTCATGGGTCACGGCCAGAGCTCAGGAGATGTCTCAGAAGGCAGGCAGCTGGAGCCCAGAAGGCCAGCCAACAGAGGACATGACTGATAACCGTCCCACATCGCAGGTAACATCAATACATACTTAGCACAATCTAGACACTTTTTTGGTGCTTTTTTTATACTCTCATAGAAATAGAAATAAGCACCAAGCCACAAACACCTTGCCAGACGAACATGTATCTTGTGATTATTTAGTGCATCTCAAGCCATGCCTGTTTCGGTGAGTGTGTGTAATTGTATGTTTGTATTTTAGGATTGAAAGCAAATAGCAATTTAGCTGCAGGATTTATTAGTATCATCACATTTTCCCATCAGGCAATTCTGTGATCACTGCTGCTCTTTGAAAATTACACATACACTTAGTGTTTTTCTGTCTGATAGTAAAAACTCATTTCATCTTATGTGCTCATCCATTGCTGTCTCAGGAGATGTTTGTACCTCTCTGGTCTTCCAAGTGTCTCACACTCATCCTGCTCTGCTAGCTTTGCTGTGTTTATGAAATTATATCCAAAAATACAATTGCCTATAGCGTGTGTACTACTCCTTATTGTCAGCTTATTGGCACCTTTCATAAAGTTGGGCCAATCATCTAATCAGCCAATCCTGTGGCAGCAGCACAATGCATAAACGTGGGCCAGGAGCTTCAGTTAATGAAGAAAAAGTCTCTGTGACTTTAACCATGGTTTGGTGCCATATGGGCTGCTTTGAGAAACTGCTGCTCTTCTGTTGGGATTTTCACACACAATAGACTTTAGAGTTTACAAAGAATGCTTTTAAATACAAAGGAAATTGTGTGAGAGAAGCATCTGCAGGGTGAAAAACCTTGTTGATGAAAAGGTTAGAGAAGAATTATCAGACTGTTCTGAGGTGACAGGAAGTCAAATAATCACTGACAATTGTGGTAAGCAGAAAAGCATCTCAACTTTCACTACAGATCAAACTTTGATGTGGATAAGCTACAGTACTAGAAGCCTAAATCATGTGCCACTTCTGCCGGCCCTCGGTGAGGTGTACTGGAAAAAGCCCAGGTGATTTTTTTCATCCATGTCCATGAGCCTCAGATGTGGAAGTGGAAGCTGATCTGCTGTTCTGCTAATGGGTCTTAGGTTAGGGTTAGATATATTGTGTTTGGTGTGTTGGGTTAGGGTTAGATATGTTGTGTTTGGTGTGTTGATTGTTCTTTGATTTATTTCTTCTCACCATCATGTTCTTTCTGGAATCCTGTATTCTTTCTGGCAGCTCTAAACACTCTGGCCATTTTCTTCTGACCTTTATCAACAACAACGTGTTTCTACCCACAGAACTGTCTCTCACTCAGTGGTTTTGTTTTTCACACCATTCTGTTTAAAAATGTGTAAAAAATCAGCAGTTTCTGAAATACTCGATCCAGACCTTCTGGTGCTCAGAACCACAGTTTTTATTCATTCTAATATTTGATTTGAACTTTAACTCAAGCCTTTGGCCCACATCTACAGGATTGTCTGTTCGAAAAACTGCGTTAGTGTCCAAACGTACAGGAGTTCCTTACGGTAATTTAGAAGGCCATTAACAATGAACACTGAGGCAGTAAGATGCAGATGAGGTGGGACTGTTCCATCTCACATCTCCTCAGAAAACTGTCATTCTGTCTGCGGGGGTCACGCGTCCTCTCTCACTCTGTTTTCCGCAGACGGTAGAGATGAGAGAGATGGGGCGGGACGGGTTCTCGGACACTGAGCCCTTCCTGCCAATGGAAGGCTACAGCAGGGCAGCTTCCATGCCTCGACTCGCGGCAGAAAACCAAGTGAGCACTTTGTCAAGTCAGCTTCTCGCTTCTGCCTGTCTCTCATCGACGATCCTTTTATCTTTATTTTCCACTGTCTCTCTCATTACCTTTTTTCTTTTCATCTCTTTACAATATGTGAAAGAGTATTTACTGTCAACTCGTATTCAAGCATTCTCTAAAATCAGAAGTCCATAAGCACATCATGATGCCGTGACGACGCCAGTGCAGCATAATAAAATATAAGGTTAATACCCTGTAAATTGTTTTTTATTTTTTGTAATCCAATAACACTGGACTTAAACTTTAAACTTTAAATAAAGAATCAGTTTACATATTGTATATAACAGCAGTAAAACTGACATTTTTTAAATTAATTTTGTTACTAAATATTCATTTAAAATATCTAAATGTATTTAAGATTATATACTGCATTCAAACACTGTATATATATTGAGATTTTATTGGATAATTAATGATTAAACCTCAAGTTAAAGCAGATGGGAATCTTTCCTCGTGTAGATGACATTGGGATTATAAATCATTTCACACATTTCCTTTTTAACGAAGTGAAACACATTTAACTTTTTTTGCATTTCAGTGGGAGCTATAAAACAGATTCCAAAACAAATGTTTTTTTGCTCTTTGTACAACTCCTTCATTTCATTCAACAGCATTATCATGAAAGCCATGTGCCTCAGTGACTGTCATGTTGTTCACACACACACACACACACACACACACACACACACACACACACGCATGTGGAAAAGTACATTTTGTACGTCAGCAGTGTTAGTTTCACTGTGTGTATTATGATGTATCTATGACACTTTGTGTAAGTATTCAGTGTATCTGCAGTAGCTCAGTGTAAAAGATTCTCTGTCCTGTACCATGTTCCGTTTTATTGTGTTGATGTGATCATAGTCTCTAACACTGCTTCTGGCCCTTGGTTTGTGTGTACGTGTTACTGTGGTAAATGTCTCTCCCTTTTACAACTGCTTCTGTTTCTAACTCATGTCTTTCTCTCTCACTCTATCTCTGCCACTTTCACTCCCTTTTCTTTAATCTTCACTTTATCCTTTACTGTAACCCTCTACTGTAACATCTCTCTGTCTTTGTCCTGGTGATTGTGTGTGTGTGTGTGTGTGTGTGTGTGTGCGCGCGCGCGTGTGTGTGTTTGATACCATCTGGGTGCTGCCGATGTGGCTCTGTGTGTTAATGGCTTTAGCAGCAGCCAAGGAGGAGAGGAAGGCATCGAGGGAATAACCTCAGTGTATGTTTTCTAATGTTCTCTTTGTCTATCTAATGCTTCCTCTCTTCCTCCAGTATGAAAATGGCTATTAATTATTATTTATTTACTTTAATGGGACAAAGTGCCAGATTTTATGTAAAATAAGACTTCTTTTCAATTTTTGCTTTCATCTTCTATGTATCAGCTGTTTGAGATCACGCCTGTCTGCCTGTCTGTCTGTCTGCCTGTCTGTCTGCCTGTCTGTCTGTCACTCTTTATCTTTGCCTGTCTGTGGCTGTCCAGCATGTGCTTAGAATCAGTTACATGATAAAGAACATATTTATTGTGCCCAGCATTATCTAACAATGCATTGTAAAATATCAAACCTTTAACCCTAGCTTTCTAAATGAGTTCTACCTTGAAATTATTCCAAAATGAGGTCTGTTACAGAGTAATACACAAAATGTTACTGCTAAAGAGAACCTTTAGGGAAATGTTTATGAAACTGTCCCATTTACAAGGAGGCATTAGGGCACATTTAAATGTGATATCTGTCATTTCTGTCAATTTTCATTTGAAGTTTCTTTCATTTGAAGCACACATGTAAAAACTGTACTAAAGAACTAACCCCCCATTCAGAAACCAGCTGAAAACAGCGGAAATGTCAAATCTGTAATTCGGTAACATCTATGGTTGGACGTAACAGTAATTCCTCTGGATTAAGAGAAACTTGTGGGAGTTTGTGTGAGTGCTGAAGATTCCTTATGGGCAGAAATAAAGTGTTTATGTAAAATTTACATTTGATTAACTGAGACAAGGTCAATTATTCATTCAAAATGGGGTTCCTTGGGGTTTATTTTTTATATGAATGTAGATTATTTTACTAATTATGAGCTATGATGATACACAACATGTACAGCTGTGTACTTTCACAAATCTGTGTGCTAAATTAAAGAGCACACATGGCAGGCAAGCTATTCTGGTTTAAAATGCTCTTATCAAGGATTTCTTTTATATTTTTAATTGCAGAAGCATGGCTTGATCCTTCTCTTTTCTACTGTTTCATTGTTCAGCTGTGGATCTTTTTGCAGTGAGAACATCTTGGTGACTGCATGGCGAATGTGGGGCTGCCATTTGCTTATCTTGCTTGTGTATTGTGTGTTTAGTCACATACAGTTACCTGCAGACTAGGCTTGTATGTATGCACAAACAGAGGCACATGAAAGCATACACTTTTTAGACAGTATAAATTTGAATCTCCCAACTTCACTTGACTAATTTCTCATAAAACATCTCTCTGTATTTTGTCATTTTTCTTCCTGCTGTCTTCACAGACTATAACAGATAACAGCCCTATGAAGCGATCAGCCTCATCACTTGGCCATGGCCGTTTGGGAAGGGGACCACGGGCTGATGATTATGCAGTGGACCGAGTGATGCCAGAGGAAGGACCCCGGCATGGACATCGCCGCCGGGATCGCAGCCACCGAGCCTCTGAGCGATCGCTCAGCCGCTACACTGATGCTGATACAGGTGAGACATACAGGACTGTTGGGGATTGTAGAGGCAGTTGTGATAGTGATGATGATGATGATGATGATGATCATAATGATGATAAATAGATTCTTAGCCATTAAATTTTTGTTTTATGGTTCAATTGTAGCCAAAAATGAATTGACCAGGAAGTTTTTTGGGGATCATTTAGAGAATAAATATTAGGTAGAGTGCATTTACCCACTTTGTTATGGCCACTTTTCCATTTGTAATGATTAAATACTGCTCAAATACTTTTGAAAACTATTGGATGGTTACAAGAACCCTACAATAGGCCACAATTTTTGGTTTCTTGAGGAAAAAATGAGATTATGAGATAGTGTAGAAGTCTAGAACATTTTCGAGATTATGGTTATTGTCTAATGAAAACATCTGGAAAGACTAGGGTTCATAGTTGATTTTGAGTTCAGGGTTTACTATACTAATACTGGTTAGGGTCAAGGTTAGGATCAGGGTCAGGGTAAGGGTCAGGGTTAGGCTCCCATGTTCTCAAAACAGCCTCAATTCCTGTAGCATGGTTTCCAGAACATTAAAAAAAAATAATTAAAGATTCTGGTCCATGTTAAGAAGCTTGCATCTTGCAATTTTTTCAGATTTTTCAGCTTCATTTTCATGCTGCAAATTTCCCATTGCACCGCATCCTGAAAGGGTTCTACCTGATTTTGAATGCTTGGGAAATCTAGTGAAGATCACTAAACTTCAAATCAAATCCAGATTTTAACACATAACCATACAAAGAATGACGTATGGTGAAATGCTTATTATGACTGTCTGTGGCATAAAAATAGAATTTACATATACCAGAATTTACTATTATACAGATAGAAAAGTAAAAATAAAACATTGATATAGGGGATCGGGTGCAGCCGCAGTGTCACTCTATTAGGATTAAAGTGTAGATATTTGCAGATGTCAGCTGAAGTAGTTGTAATGAAATTTAGAATATATTTAATAAATATTAATAAATATGGAGTAATTTGGTTATTTTAACAGGAATAAAGTGGGTGTCAGCCAGTGTGGGAAGGCTTGCAGGACAGGATAGTTATCATGATAACAGGTGTGGCATATCAAGATGCTGATTAGACAGCATGATTATTGCACAGGTGAGCCTTAGGCTGGCCAAAATAAAAGGCCACTCTAAAATGTGCAGTTTTACTGTTGAAAACCAGTCACTATCTGTCAGTAACCCTAACCCTAGGGTTACGCAGTGCAACACATCTCCTTCGCACTGAGTAGATCAGGTTGTTAATTGTAGCCTGTGGAATGTTGGCCCACTCCTCTTCAATGGCTGTGCGAAGTTGCTGGATATTGGCAGGAACTGGAACACGCTGTCGTATATACCCCGATCCAGAGCATCCCAAACATGCTCAATGTGTGATCTGTCCGGTGAGGATGCTGGCCATGTAAGAACTGGGATGTTTTCAGCTTCCAGGAATTGTGTACAGATCCTTGCAACATGGCCCGTGCATTATCATGCTGCAACAGGAGGTGATGGTCGTGGATGAATGGCACAACAATGGGCCTCAGGATCTCGTCACCGTATCTCTGTGCATTCTAGGTGCCATAAATAAAATGCACCCGTGTTCCTTGTCCATAACATACGCCTGCCCATACCATAACCCCACCGCCACTCCATCCACAACGTTGACATCAGCAAACTGCTCACCCACATGTCTGCCATCTGCCCTGTACAGTGAAAACCGGGATTCATCCATGAAGAGAACACCTCTCCAAAGTGCCAGACGCCATCGAATGTGAGCATTTGCCCACTCAAGTCGGTAAGGATGACGAACTGCAGTCAGGTCGAGACCCCGATGAGGACGACGAGCATGCAGATGAGCTGCCCTGATACAGTTTCTGACAGTTTGTGCAGAAATTCTTTGGTTATGAAAACTGATTGTTGCAGCAGCCTTCCTGGTGGCTGGTCTCAGACGATCTTGGAGGTGAAGATGCTGGATGTGGAGGTCCTGGTCTGGTGTGGTTACACGTGGTGTGTGTTCCAAATTCTCTGAAACGCTTTTGGAGATGGCTTATGGTAGAGAAACGAACATTTAATTCTTGGGCAACAGAATGGTAGACATTCCTGCAGTCAGCACACTCCTTCGAAAACGTGCAACATCTGTGGCATTGTGCTGTGTGAAAACTGAGTGGCCTTTTATTGTGACCATGCTAAAGCACACCTGTGCAATAATCATGCTGTTTGATCCGAATCTTGATATGCCACACCTGTGAGATGGATGGATTATATCGGCAAAGGAGAAGTGCTCACTAACACAGATTTAGACTGATTTGTAAACAATATTTGAGAGAAATAGACCTGTTCTGTACATAGAAAAAGTCTTAGATCTTTGAGTTCAGCTCATGAAAAATGGGGAAAAAACAAATGTGTTGCATTTATAATTTTGTTCAGTGTACATTTCTAATGACTTAAAATTAAAAGAATTTCTACAGATTATTCTGTTGCAGCAATTCTTTCCCCTCGACTGTAACTTCTGGTGGGATGTTAATCTACATAGACATTTACTGTAGCACAGTCTTTAAACAAAACTACCTCCGTGGTAATGTTGTAGGTCTTGGCACAGATCTGAGCACCACCACACAATCGGGTGACATGCCTCCTAAAGAAAAAGATCGCGAACGTGGCCGTGCCAAAGAGCGACGACACCATCACCACCACCACCACCATCACCATCACAGCTCAGTGGAGAAGGAGCACTACACACCTGAGAGAGAGCGAGGAGACTACGGGCACCGGCAACGACGCTGGTCCCGGTCACCCAGTGAGGGCCGAGAGTGCCTCACTCACCGACAGGTGGGCTTGCTTGCGAATCACATGCTTATCTTGCTCCACAGTGAATCCATCGATACTGATGGATTTGGAAGCTCCCTGTGCACTGTGTTTTTTCTAATGTCCACTGGAACATGTGTATGTATGTAGCAGAGATTTGTCAGATCATGCCATAGATGAAAAACTTTGCCAGACTGTAGGGAAGACGACATGGTGTCTAGTTCTAGTTCTTTTTCACCGTTCCAATGGAATTCAACTCCTCTTCATTTGTTTTTTCCTGTTTTGGTCTCTTTTTTGTCTTTGTCCTCCATGTGACATGTTGCTTCTTAACATTGGATTGTTTCTTTATTTTCATCGTTTTGCATTTGCCCACACCACTGTCCTGCTTCTCTGTGTGTTCTTTTACGTTTTCACAACTGTACTTTTTCCCTCCTTACTGTTGTTGTGTTGTTGTCTTCTCTTTCCCTCTCTCTCCCTCTCTCTCTTTCTCTCTCGTTTTGTGGATAAATTTTGTCGTTCTTTTTTGTTTTATTTGCCTTGTCCCATTTTCATGTAGGGCAGTAGTTCGGTGAGCGGCAGCCCCGTGCCCTCAACATCTGGGACAAGTACACCTCGGCGAGGTCGACGCCAGCTGCCCCAGACACCTGCCACCCCACGCCCACATGTCACCTACTCACCTGTGGTCCGTAAACCAGTTGGTACACCGCCTTCAGGTCCACAGAGCCGCCTACCCACCCCAACCCAGAGGCGTTTCTCTCCACCTGTGCCTGATCCATCTGTACCCTCTCATCATGGCTCTGGCCGTCGTCCCCGCTGGGGCCCAGGCTCTTCTGATGGCGCCCCTGGTGATGGCTTTTCTGATTTTGAACGAGGGAACCATGGGTGTGAGCCACCCGCCTACGAGCCAAACCCAGGACAGGGCAACCCGCACCCACATAACCCACCACCGCACCCACGTTCACCTAGGACTGCTCGACCCCCTGGTGCTCGTCGCATGCCTAATGGGTACCGTTCCTCCTCACCCTCACCACAGCAACATGCACCCCCCCACAGCGCATCTCACAAGCCTCCGCATCCCAGAGGGCCCAGGAAAGGGCTGCATGAACCCTACAGTGAAACAGATGAGGATGACTGGTGCTAGCCTCTGGGAGAGGGGAGGGAGGGAGCAAGGACATAAGAAAGAAAGGAAGAGATCACACTGTAAGTTGCTGGAATAAGACACAATCAATCAGAGACTAGATATTTAGATATGGGAGGTGGGTTTTCCTTGGAATCTTGAATCCTCTGAGAAAATGGAATGACAAAGGGTAGATTAAAATAATTTGGGAACAGCACAGAAAAGAGACTTCAGTCAAGAGGGAGGCAGATCCCTGACACTCCGTGCTCTAGGACTAACACCAGGAATTGTGTTGGTGCTAGTGATGGGCAGAAGTGATGGGGTTGGAGAGGACAAATGTTAGGGATAGAGAACATGACAGCGTTTGCTTTTGCAGGACCCAATCAGCAGGCAAGGGTCACTTGTGTAAGTGTGCATGTTTCAGAAAAGCACAGCAGAAGTGTGCTGGGAGGCTCAGGGGAAAATTGAGGCATGCTTCCCTTCTTTTTATTGTTTTCCTTTTCTTTTTCTCTACTGCCTGCTTTTCCTGCACAGGACTGGATGATTTAGGAAAGATGAAGTGGGTTGGGGTGGGGGATAAGAAAATCTGAAAAATAACTCTTTGTAAAGGAAAAGAAAATTCAAGATTGCTCCTTTTGGCAAGAGGAATTTCTGCTTTGCTGAAACTGTTGTGTATCTTCTGCAGACAAAATGACAAATGGCACAATTGTGGTGAATAGACCTCAGAAAAGGTGATGAGTTCACAATCTGAACATGGAGATTGACCAATGGCTTTATTCAACTTGACTGGAGCACCATCTATTGCAAAAATCCACCCACATGTTGGGTAATATTG
>NC_062532.1:3510718-3513218 GCF_022655615.1 Tachysurus fulvidraco
ACACACCACTACACCCCACTTATCACACACCACCCACACACCCACTTATCACAAGCACCGATGCCATCAAACATCTCCCCCTCTCAACACATAGAAAATATCACGACACACACCAACACACACCAACATATCCACCCACCCACACACACCACTTATCACAACACCACTCGCACGCACCCAGACCAGCACCATAAACTATCACACACCACCAACAACACAGCTATCACACAAACCCTACCACATCATACACCGGACCAAATCACACACACACAACCAACAACACACAGCACCAACTACTCACACCCCACCACACACACACCACTTAACACACACCTAACAAACAACACCAGAAAAACCTCCAGCTACAGATTTATAAACAAATGAAATTAAAATAAATGAAATGGGAATCATAATAAAATTTGGGCTAAAGAAAAAAACGTATATTTAAAACAGTTTTAGAAGTTTGTTCCCAAAAAAACAGATTGAAGTTGGAGATCAGTCCAGAGCTGAGAAGTTACACATTTAAAGATTGAGGTAAAAGGTTAAAGGTTAAAGGTTCTCTAACAATAGCAGGAGTTCATCGCTTTAAATTGTCATGTATAAAAACTGCTGATATGAAAAAAATCCTAATAATTCGGTTTCTGGATTGATTTCCACCCACAGACTGAAAAATAGTTTTGTCTTCCACCCACATAACACCCGTCTGACCCCGACGGAGAGATATCCAACAGCCGGAGGGACGGGTGATGAATAAGTCATGAACAGACCCCAAAACACACACACACACACACACACACACACACACACACACACACACACACACACACACACACACACACACACACTGAGATGCACGAGCATGTTAGATGTACAGCAGCACCTCAGCTGCATCTTTGCTCTGCCTGAAAGAAGGAGTGAGTTTGTTATCTGGGCTTTTTATCTGTTTCATCTTCTGTCTCGCTAACACACTGCAAAACGCCTCGGAACAGTCGCACAGAGAGAGAGAGAGCGGACAGGAAAAAGATAACGCTTCATCTGTCCTCCCTGTTACACGCTCCAGGTCTATCTGTATAAACATTCCTTTTACTGTCCACAAATATTTGCCACAAACACTGTGAGACTCGAACAGCAGGAAATCCCACTCCAGTGTGTCTCCAGTGTGTCTCCAGTGTGTCTCCAATGTATCTGTATTGTATCTCCAATGTATCTGTAGTGTATCTCCAGTGTAACTCCAGTGTATCTGTAGTGTATCTCCAGTGTATCTGTAGTGTATCTGTAGTGTATCTCCAATGAATCTGTAGTGTATCTCCAGTGTGTCTCCAGCGTGTCTTCAGTGTAACTCCAGTGTATCTCCAGTTTATCTGTAGTGTATCTCCAGTGTATCTGTAGTGTATCTCCAATGTATCTGTATTGTATCTCCAGTGTATCTGTAGTGTATCTCTAGTGTATCTGTAGTGTATCTCCAGTGTATCTGTAGTGTATCTCCAATGTATCTGTATTGTATCTCCAGTGTATCTGTAGTGTATCTGTAGTGTATCTCCAATGTATCTGTATTGTATCTCCAGTGTATCTGTAGTGTATCTCCAATGTATCTGTATTGTATCTCCAGTGTATCTCTAGTGTATCTGTATTGTATCTCCAGTGTATCTGTAGTGTATCTCCAGTGTATCTGTAGTGTATCTCCAATGTATCTGTAATCTCCAGTGTAACTCCAGTGTATCTGTATTGTATCTCCAGTGTATCTGTAGTGTATCTCCAGTGTATCTGTAGTGTATCTCCAGTGTATCTGTAGTGTATCTCCAGTGTATCTGTATTGTATCTCCAATGTATCTGTAGTGTATCTCCAGTGTAACTCCAGTGTATCTGTATTGTATCTCCACTGTATCTGTAGTGTATCTCCTGTGTATCTCCAGTGTATCTGTAGTGTATCTCCAGTGTATCTGTAGTGTATCTCTAGTGTATCTCCAATGAATCTGTAGTGTATCTCCAGTGTATCTCCAACATGTCTCCAGTGTATCTCCAACATGTCCTCCAATGTATCTCCAGTGTATCCCAGTGTATCCCCAGTGTATATCCAGTGTACAGTATCTCCAGTGTATCTCGTGTATCTCCAGTGTATCCCCAGTGTATCTCTAGTGTCACTCTGGCATTATTCCAGTTCAGAATATAATAACACTAATTGGCTTTTAGACTAAATGGATGTAATAAAACACAGGAAGGTCAATAGGTCAGATCGTCCTCCTGGTCGCGGCGTCTCAGCCACTCAGCAGGTTACAAGGTCACGTACCACAGTAATAACTGATCTGACTTTGGGACTCCGTTATTATATTCATTATCAAACAGCAACATTCTGATCAATTTAATAATCTTTCTTTATTACAGTTCCAGGAAACAAACAAACGTCTTACTTATAAATGTCTCATTATAAACCCCGTTGGTTTGTGTGTCATGTTTTCTATTCAGAACACGATTTTATCGGAAGTTTTTCCAGGTTCCAGCT
>NC_062532.1:3515718-3530718 GCF_022655615.1 Tachysurus fulvidraco
AAGCAGGCCAGCAGGTGGCTCGTGTAAGATAAATTGCCTGTGAATGTGTGAAAGTGTCTGCTGTAGAGTCCAGATAGATAACTGCAGCATGCTACTCCATTAGTGAAGAATATATATGCAGTGTTTAAGCCTCCTGGGAAAACAAGGTGTGTGTGTGTGTGTGTGTGTGTGTGTGTGTGTGTGTGTGTGTGTGTGTGTGTGTAAGAGAGAGCTGTAGAATAATTGTTTTTCACAGAGACAGAGAATTCTTCACCACAGGCAGTAGATCCATCCTGTGCAGTCTCTCTGTGGTGTGTTTTAGATATTTTTCTCCTTGTGTTTATATGAAACAGTAACGAGGCCTTGACTGGAATCTGTTTCCCACAAACACCGTGACTCATCACCTCCCTGTGTAGACTGCCTTTAACACCAACCACCTGCTCCACCTGCTAATGTGACGGAGAATTATTTACACTCCTGATTAGTCACAACACACACACACACACGAACGCACGCACGCACGCACGCACGCACACACACACACACACACACACACGCACACACACACACGCACACACACACACACAAACACATACACACACCCTATAATGAGAGCTTTTTAATCTAATATCTCCGATCTGTCTGGATAATTATACGTGTGTTTCCATGTAAGAACTTCATCATATCATCACAACTCATCAGTTTTTATCACTTATATGAGATTAGCATGATAAAGGCTTAGATTAGATTAGATTAGATTAGATTAGATTAGATTAGATTAGATTAATTAATTGAGTAAAACTTGGTGTCTGTGTTGCTCTGAATATCACACTCACTCATAAAGGTTTATCTTATTTGTATCTGATCGCATTCATATTCATTCTTTCCATTTTACAGTAAAAACATTAACACTTAAAAAACACTCCTGTAAACACTGCTCTCGACACAACACAACACAACTGTAAACACTGCTCTCGACTCAACACAAGTGTAAACACTGCTCTCGACACAACACAACTGTAAACACTGCTCTCGACACAACACAACTGTAAACACTGCTCTCGACACAACACAACTGTAAACACTGCTCTCGACACAACACTCCTGTAAACACTGCTCTCGACACAACACAACTGTAAACACTGCTCTCGACACAACACTCCTGTAAACACTGCTCTCGACACAACACAACACAACTGTAAACACTGCTCTCGACACAACACACCTGTAAACACTGCTCTCGACACAACACTCCTGTAAACACTGCTCTCAACACAACACACCTGTAAACACTGCTCTCGACACAACACACCTGTAAACACTGCTCTCGACACAACACAACTGTAAACACTGCTCTCGACACAACACAACACTCCTGTAAACACTGCTCTCGACACAACACTCCTGTAAACACTGCTCTCGACACAACACAACTGTAAACACTGCTCTCGACACAACACTCCTGTAAACACTGCTCTCGACACAACACACCTGTAAACACTGCTCTCGACACAACACTCCTGTAAACACTGCTCTCGACACAACACACCTGTAAACACTGCTCTCGACACAACACAACTGTAAACACTGCTCTCAACACAACACTCCTGTAAACACTGCTCTCGACACAACACTCCTGTAAAAACTGCTCTCGACACAACACTCCTGTAAACACTGCTCTCGACACAACACAACTGTAAACACTGCTCTCGACACAACACTCCTGTAAACACTGCTCTCGACACAACACTCCTGTAAAAACTGCTCTCGACACAACACACCTGTAAACACTGCTCTCGACACAACACAACTGTAAACACTGCTCTCGACACAACACTCCTGTAAACACTGCTCTCGACACAACACAACTGTAAACACTGCTCTCGACACAACACAACACAAGTGTAAACACTGCTCTCGACACAACACTCCTGTAAACACTGCTCTCGACACAACACTCCTGTAAACACTGCTCTCGACACAACACAACTGTAAACACTGCTCTCGACACAACACAACACAAGTGTAAACACTGCTCTCGACACAACACAACTGTAAACACTGCTCTCGACACAACACACCTGTAAACACTGCTCTCGACACAACACAACTGTAAACACTGCTCTCGACACAACACAACTGTAAACACTGCTCTCGACACAACACTCCTGTAAACACTGCTCTCGACACAACACACCTGTAAACACTGCTCTCGACACAACACTCCTGTAAACACTGCTCTCGACACAACACAACTGTAAACACTGCTCTCGACACAACACAACACAAGTGTAAACACTGCTCTCGACACAACACAACTGTAAACACTGCTCTCGACACAACACACCTGTAAACACTGCTCTCGACACAACACAACTGTAAACACTGCTCTCGACACAACACACCTGTAAACTCTGCTCTCGACTCCACACAACACTCCTGTAAACACTGCTCTCGACACAACACAACTGTAAACACTGCTCTCGACACAACACTCCTGTAAACACTGCTCTCGACACAACACAACACAACTGTAAACACTGCTCTCGACACAACACAACTGTAAACACTGCTCTCGACACAACACAACTGTAAACACTGCTCTCGACACAACACTCCTGTAAACACTGCTCTCGACACAACACAACACAACTGTAAACACTGCTCTCGACACAACACTCCTGTAAACACTGCTCTCGACACAACACTCCTGTAAACACTGCTCTCGACACAACACACCTGTAAACACTGCTCTCGACACAACACACCTGTAAACACTGCTCTCGACACAACACAACTGTAAACACTGCTCTCGACACAACACAACACTCCTGTAAACAATGCTCTCGACACAACACTCCTGTAAACACTGCTCTCGACACAACACAACTGTAAACACTGCTCTCGACACAACACACCTGTAAACACTGCTCTCGACACAACACACCTGTAAACACTGCTCTCGACACAACACAACACTCCTGTAAACACTGCTCTCGACACAACACAACACTCCTGTAAACACTGCTCTCGACACAACACAACTGTAAACACTGCTCTCGACACAACACAACTGTAAACACTGCTCTCGACACAACACTCCTGTAAACACTGCTCTCGACACAACACTCCTGTAAACACTGCTCTCGACACAACACACCTGTAAACACTGCTCTCGACACAACACTCCTGTAAACACTGCTCTCGACACAACACAACTGTAAACACTGCTCTCGACACAACACAACACAAGTGTAAACACTGCTCTCGACACAACACAACTGTAAACACTGCTCTCGACTCAACACTCCTGTATACACTGCTCTCGACACAACTCTCCTGTAAACACTGCTCTCGACACAACACAACTGTAAACACTGCTCTCGACACAACACAACTGTAAACACTGCTCTCGACACAACACAACCAACTGTAAACTCTCCTCTCGACACAACACAACACAACTGTAAACACTGCTCTCGACACAACACAACTGTAAACACTGCTCTCGACACAACACTCCTGTAAACACTGCTCTCGACACAACACACCTGTAAACACTGCTCTCGACACAACACACCTGTAAACACTGCTCTCGACACAACACACCTGTAAACACTGCTCTCGACACAACACTCCTGTAAACACTGCTCTCGACACAACACTCCTGTAAACACTGCTCTCGACACAACACAACTGTAAACACTGCTCTCGACACAACACAACTGTAAACACTGCTCTAGACACAACACTCCTGTAAACACTGCTCTCGACACAACACTCCTGTAAAAACTGCTCTCGACACAACACTCCTGTAAACACTGCTCTCGACACAACACAAGTGTAAACACTGCTCTCGACACAACACTCCTGTAAACACTGCTCTCGACACAACACAACTGTAAACACTGCTCTCGACACAACACAACTGTAAACACTGCTCTCGACACAACACAACACAAGTGTAAACACTGCTCTCGACACAACACTCCTGTAAACACTGCTCTCGACACAACACTTCTGTAAACACTGCTCTCGACACAACACAACTGTAAACACTGCTCTCGACACAACACAACACAAGTGTAAACACTGCTCTCGACACAACACAACTGTAAACACTGCTCTCAACACAACACACCTGTAAAAACTGCTCTCGACACAACACACCTGTAAACACTGCTCTCGACACAACACAACTGTAAACACTGCTCTCGACACAACACTCCTGTAAACACTGCTCTCGACACAACACACCTGTAAACACTGCTCTCGACACAACACACCTGTAAACACTGCTCTCGACACAACACAACAGTAAACACTGCTCTCGACACAACACTCCTGTAAACACTGCTCTCGACACAACACTCCTGTAAACACTGCTCTCGACACAACACTCCTGTAAACACTGCTCTCGACACAACACTCCTGTAAACACTGCTCTCGACACAACACACCTGTAAACACTGCTCTCGACACAACACACCTGTTAACACTGCTCTCGACAGAACACTCCTGTAAACACTGCTCTCGACACAACACAACACTCCTGTAAACACTGCTCTCGACACAACACAACACTCCTGTAAACACTGCTCTCGACACAACACAACTGTAAACACTGCTCTCGACACAACACAACAGTAAACACTGCTCTCGACACAACACTCCTGTAAACACTGCTCTCGACACAACACTCCTGTAAACACTGCTCTCGACACAACACAACTGTAAACACTGCTCTCGACACAACACTCCTGTAAACACTGCTCTCGACACAACACACCTGTAAACACTGCTCTCGACACAACACTCCTGTAAACACTGCTCTCGACACAACACACCTGTAAACACTGCTCTCGACAAAACACAACTGTAAACACTGCTCTCGACACAACACAACTGTAAACACTGCTCTCGACACAACACACCTGTAAACACTGCACTCGACACAACACAACTGTAAACACTGCTCTCGACACAACACTCCTGTAAACACTGCTCTCGACACAACACAACTGTAAACACTGCTCTCGACACAACACAACACAAGTGTAAACACTGCTCTCGACACAACACTCCTGTAAACACTGCTCTCGACACAACACTTCTGTAAACACTGCTCTCGACACAACACAACTGTAAACACTGCTCTCGACACAACACAACACAAGTGTAAACACTGCTCTCGACACAACACACCTGTAAACACTGCTCTCGACACAACACTCCTGTAAACACTGCTCTCGACACAACACTCCTGTAAACACTGCTCTCGACACAACACAACTGTAAACACTGCTCTCGACACAACACTCCTGTAAACACTGCTCTCGACACAACACACCTGTAAACACTGCTCTCGACACAACACTCCTGTAAACACTGCTCTCGACACAACACTCCTGTAAACACTGCTCTCAACACAACACACCTGTAAACACTGCTCTCGACACAACACAACTGTAAACACTGCTCTCGACACAACACAACTGTAAACACTGCTCTCGACACAACACTCCTGTAAACACTGCTCTCGACACAACACACCTGTAAACACTGCTCTCGACACAACACTCCTGTAAACACTGCTCTCGACACAACACAACTGTAAACACTGCTCTCGACACAACACAACACAAGTGTAAACACTGCTCTCGACACAACACAACTGTAAACACTGCTCTCGACACAACACACCTGTAAACACTGCTCTCGACACAACACTCCTGTAAACACTGCTCTCGACACAACACTCCTGTAAACACTGCTCTCGACACAACACTCCTGTAAACACTGCTCTCGACACAACACAACTGTAAACACTGCTCTCGACACAACACAACTGTAAACACTGCTCTCGACACAACACAACACAACTGTAAACACTGCTCTCGACACAACACAACACAACTGTAAACACTGCTCTCGACACAACACAACTGTAAACACTGCTCTCGACACAACACACCTGTAAACACTGCTCTCGACACAACACAACTGTAAACACTGCTCTCGACACAACACTCCTGTAAACACTGCTCTCGACACAACACTCCTGTAAACACTGCTCTCGACACAACACAACTGTAAACACTGCTCTCGACACAACACAACTGTAAACACTGCTCTCGACACAACACAACACAACTGTAAACACTGCTCTCGACACAACACAACACAACTGTAAACACTGCTCTCGACACAACACAACTGTAAACACTGCTCTTGACACAACACTCCTGTAAACACTGCTCTCGACACAACACACCTGTAAACACTGCTCTCGACACAACACACCTGTAAACACTTCTCTCGACACAACACAACTGTAAACACTGCTCTCAACACAACACAACACTCCTGTAAACACTGCTCTCGACACAACACTCCTGTAAACACTGCTCTCGACACAACACAACTGTAAACACTGCTCTCGACACAACACTCCTGTAAACACTGCTCTCGACACAACACACCTGTAAACACTGCTCTCGACACAACACTCCTGTAAACACTGCTCTCGACACAACACAACACAAGTGTAAACACTGCTCTCGACACAACACAACTGTAAACACTGCTCTCGACACAACACACCTGTAAACACTGCTCTCGACACAACACAACTGTAAACACTGCTCTCGACACAACACTCCTGTAAACACTGCTCTCGACACAACACTCCTGTAAACACTGCTCTCGACACAACACAACTGTAAACACTGCTCTCGACACAACACTCCTGTAAACACTGCTCTCGACACAACACAACACAACTGTAAACACTGCTCTCGACACAACACAACTGTAAACACTGCTCTCGACACAACACAACTGTAAACACTGCTCTCGACACAACACTCCTGTAAACACTGCTCTCGACACAACACACCTGTAAACACTGCTCTCGACACAACACACCTGTAAACACTGCTCTCGACACAACACAACACTCCTGTAAACACTGCTCTCGACACAACACAACACTCCTGTAAACACTGCTCTCGACACAACACAACTGTAAACACTGCTCTCGACACAACACAACTGTAAACACTGCTCTCGACACAACACTCCTGTAAACACTGCTCTCGACACAACACTCCTGTAAACACTGCTCTCGACACAACACACCTGTAAACACTGCTCTCGACACAACACTCCTGTAAACACTGCTCTCGACACAACACAACTGTAAACACTGCTCTCGACACAACACAACACAAGTGTAAACACTGCTCTCGACACAACACAACTGTAAACACTGCTCTCGACACAACACTCCTGTAAACACTGCTCTCGACACAACACTCCTGTAAACACTGCTCTCGACACAACACAACTGTAAACACTGCTCTCGACACAACACAACTGTAAACACTGCTCTCGACACAACACAACACAACTGTAAACACTGCTCTCGACACAACACAACACAACTGTAAACACTGCTCTCGACACAACACAACTGTAAACACTGCTCTCGACACAACACTCCTGTAAACACTGCTCTCGACACAACACACCTGTAAACACTGCTCTCGACACAACACACCTGTAAACACTGCTCTCGACACAACACACCTGTAAACACTGCTCTCGACACAACACTCCTGTAAACACTGCTCTCGACACAACACTCCTGTAAACACTGCTCTCGACACAACACAACTGTAAACACTGCTCTCGACACAACACAACTGTAAACACTGCTCTAGACACAACACTCCTGTAAACACTGCTCTCGACACAACACTCCTGTAAAAACTGCTCTCGACACAACACTCCTGTAAACACTGCTCTCGACACAACACAAGTGTAAACACTGCTCTCGACACAACACTCCTGTAAACACTGCTCTCGACACAACACAACTGTAAACACTGCTCTCGACACAACACAACTGTAAACACTGCTCTCGACACAACACAACACAAGTGTAAACACTGCTCTCGACACAACACTCCTGTAAACACTGCTCTCGACACAACACTTCTGTAAACACTGCTCTCGACACAACACAACTGTAAACACTGCTCTCGACACAACACAACACAAGTGTAAACACTGCTCTCGACACAACACAACTGTAAACACTGCTCTCAACACAACACACCTGTAAAAACTGCTCTCGACACAACACACCTGTAAACACTGCTCTCGACACAACACAACTGTAAACACTGCTCTCGACACAACACTCCTGTAAACACTGCTCTCGACACAACACACCTGTAAACACTGCTCTCGACACAACACACCTGTAAACACTGCTCTCGACACAACACAACAGTAAACACTGCTCTCGACACAACACTCCTGTAAACACTGCTCTCGACACAACACTCCTGTAAACACTGCTCTCGACACAACACTCCTGTAAACACTGCTCTCGACACAACACTCCTGTAAACACTGCTCTCGACACAACACACCTGTAAACACTGCTCTCGACACAACACACCTGTTAACACTGCTCTCGACAGAACACTCCTGTAAACACTGCTCTCGACACAACACAACACTCCTGTAAACACTGCTCTCGACACAACACAACACTCCTGTAAACACTGCTCTCGACACAACACAACTGTAAACACTGCTCTCGACACAACACAACAGTAAACACTGCTCTCGACACAACACTCCTGTAAACACTGCTCTCGACACAACACTCCTGTAAACACTGCTCTCGACACAACACAACTGTAAACACTGCTCTCGACACAACACTCCTGTAAACACTGCTCTCGACACAACACACCTGTAAACACTGCTCTCGACACAACACTCCTGTAAACACTGCTCTCGACACAACACACCTGTAAACACTGCTCTCGACAAAACACAACTGTAAACACTGCTCTCGACACAACACAACTGTAAACACTGCTCTCGACACAACACACCTGTAAACACTGCACTCGACACAACACAACTGTAAACACTGCTCTCGACACAACACTCCTGTAAACACTGCTCTCGACACAACACAACTGTAAACACTGCTCTCGACACAACACAACACAAGTGTAAACACTGCTCTCGACACAACACTCCTGTAAACACTGCTCTCGACACAACACTTCTGTAAACACTGCTCTCGACACAACACAACTGTAAACACTGCTCTCGACACAACACAACACAAGTGTAAACACTGCTCTCGACACAACACACCTGTAAACACTGCTCTCGACACAACACTCCTGTAAACACTGCTCTCGACACAACACTCCTGTAAACACTGCTCTCGACACAACACAACTGTAAACACTGCTCTCGACACAACACTCCTGTAAACACTGCTCTCGACACAACACACCTGTAAACACTGCTCTCGACACAACACTCCTGTAAACACTGCTCTCGACACAACACTCCTGTAAACACTGCTCTCAACACAACACACCTGTAAACACTGCTCTCGACACAACACAACTGTAAACACTGCTCTCGACACAACACAACTGTAAACACTGCTCTCGACACAACACTCCTGTAAACACTGCTCTCGACACAACACACCTGTAAACACTGCTCTCGACACAACACTCCTGTAAACACTGCTCTCGACACAACACAACTGTAAACACTGCTCTCGACACAACACAACACAAGTGTAAACACTGCTCTCGACACAACACAACTGTAAACACTGCTCTCGACACAACACACCTGTAAACACTGCTCTCGACACAACACTCCTGTAAACACTGCTCTCGACACAACACTCCTGTAAACACTGCTCTCGACACAACACTCCTGTAAACACTGCTCTCGACACAACACAACTGTAAACACTGCTCTCGACACAACACAACTGTAAACACTGCTCTCGACACAACACAACACAACTGTAAACACTGCTCTCGACACAACACAACACAACTGTAAACACTGCTCTCGACACAACACAACTGTAAACACTGCTCTCGACACAACACACCTGTAAACACTGCTCTCGACACAACACAACTGTAAACACTGCTCTCGACACAACACTCCTGTAAACACTGCTCTCGACACAACACTCCTGTAAACACTGCTCTCGACACAACACAACTGTAAACACTGCTCTCGACACAACACAACTGTAAACACTGCTCTCGACACAACACAACACAACTGTAAACACTGCTCTCGACACAACACAACACAACTGTAAACACTGCTCTCGAC
The DNA here is from genome assembly GCF_022655615.1 of Tachysurus fulvidraco. Lineage (NCBI taxonomy): Eukaryota > Metazoa > Chordata > Actinopteri > Siluriformes > Bagridae > Tachysurus > Tachysurus fulvidraco. The sequence goes on from NC_062532.1 coordinate 3,525,886, forward strand.
ACAACACAACTGTAAACACTGCTCTTGACACAACACTCCTGTAAACACTGCTCTCGACACAACACACCTGTAAACACTGCTCTCGACACAACACACCTGTAAACACTTCTCTCGACACAACACAACTGTAAACACTGCTCTCAACACAACACAACACTCCTGTAAACACTGCTCTCGACACAACACTCCTGTAAACACTGCTCTCGACACAACACAACTGTAAACACTGCTCTCGACACAACACTCCTGTAAACACTGCTCTCGACACAACACACCTGTAAACACTGCTCTCGACACAACACTCCTGTAAACACTGCTCTCGACACAACACAACACAAGTGTAAACACTGCTCTCGACACAACACAACTGTAAACACTGCTCTCGACACAACACACCTGTAAACACTGCTCTCGACACAACACAACTGTAAACACTGCTCTCGACACAACACTCCTGTAAACACTGCTCTCGACACAACACTCCTGTAAACACTGCTCTCGACACAACACAACTGTAAACACTGCTCTCGACACAACACTCCTGTAAACACTGCTCTCGACACAACACAACTGTAAACACTGCTCTCGACACAACACTCCTGTAAACACTGCTCTCGACACAACACACCTGTAAACACTGCTCTCGACACAACACACCTGTAAACACTGCTCTCGACACAACACAACACTCCTGTAAACACTGCTCTCGACACAACACAACACTCCTGTAAACACTGCTCTCGACACAACACAACTGTAAACACTGCTCTCGACACAACACAACTGTAAACACTGCTCTCGACACAACACTCCTGTAAACACTGCTCTCGACACAACACTCCTGTAAACACTGCTCTCGACACAACACACCTGTAAACACTGCTCTCGACACAACACTCCTGTAAACACTGCTCTCGACACAACACAACTGTAAACACTGCTCTCGACACAACACAACACAAGTGTAAACACTGCTCTCGACACAACACAACTGTAAACACTGCTCTCGACACAACACTCCTGTAAACACTGCTCTCGACACAACACTCCTGTAAACACTGCTCTCGACACAACACAACTGTAAACACTGCTCTCGACACAACACAACTGTAAACACTGCTCTCGACACAACACAACACAACTGTAAACACTGCTCTCGACACAACACAACACAACTGTAAACACTGCTCTCGACACAACACAACTGTAAACACTGCTCTCGACACAACACTCCTGTAAACACTGCTCTCGACACAACACACCTGTAAACACTGCTCTCGACACAACACACCTGTAAACACTTCTCTCGACACAACACAACTGTAAACACTGCTCTCAACACAACACAACACTCCTGTAAACACTGCTCTCGACACAACACTCCTGTAAACACTGCTCTCGACACAACACAACTGTAAACACTGCTCTCGACACAACACTCCTGTAAACACTGCTCTCGACACAACACACCTGTAAACACTGCTCTCGACACAACACTCCTGTAAACACTGCTCTCGACACAACACAACACAAGTGTAAACACTGCTCTCGACACAACACAACTGTAAACACTGCTCTCGACACAACACACCTGTAAACACTTCTCTCGACACAACACAACTGTAAACACTGCTCTCAACACAACACAACACTCCTGTAAACACTGCTCTCGACACAACACTCCTGTAAACACTGCTCTCGACACAACACAACTGTAAACACTGCTCTCGACACAACACTCCTGTAAACACTGCTCTCGACACAACACACCTGTAAACACTGCTCTCGACACAACACTCCTGTAAACACTGCTCTCGACACAACACAACACAAGTGTAAACACTGCTCTCGACACAACACAACTGTAAACACTGCTCTCGACACAACACACCTGTAAACACTGCTCTCGACACAACACAACTGTAAACACTGCTCTCGACACAACACTCCTGTAAACACTGCTCTCGACACAACACACCTGTAAACACTGCTCTCGACACAACACTCCTGTAAACACTGCTCTCGACACAACACACCTGTAAACACTGCTCTCGACACAACACAACTGTAAACACTGCTCTCGACACAACACAACTGTAAACACTGCTCTCGACACAACACACCTGTAAACACTGCTCTCGACACAACACAACTGTAAACACTGCTCTCGACACACCACTCCTGTAAACACTGCTCTCGACACAACACTCCTGTAAACACTGCTCTCGACACAACACTCCTGTAAACACTGCTCTCGACACAACACTCCTGTAAACACTGCTCTCGACACAACACAACAGTAAACACTGCTCTCGACACAACATTCCTGTAAACACTGCTCTCGACACAACACACCTGTAAACACTGCTCTCGACACAACACAACTGTAAACACTGCTCTCGACACAACACACCTGTAAACACTGCTCTCGACACAACACTCCTTGTAAACACTGCTCTCGACACAACACTCCTGTAAACACTGCTCTCGACACAACACTCCTGTAAACACTGCTCTCGACACAACACACCTGTAAACACTGCTCTCGACACAACACTCCTGTAAACACTGCTCTCGACACAACACTCCTGTAAACACTGCTCTCGACACAACACACCTGTAAACACTGCTCTCGACACAACACTCCTGTAAACACTGCTCTCGACACAACACAACTGTAAACACTGCTCTCGGCACAACACAACTGTAAACACTGCTCTCGACACAACACAACTGTAAACACTGCTCTCAACACAACACAACTGTAAACACTGCTCTCGACTCAACACAAGTGTAAACACTGCTCTCGACACAACACAACTGTAAACACTGCTCTCCTTCACTCTGCTCTCCTTCACACTTTTCTCCTTCACACTTTTCTCCTTCACACTTTTCTCCTTCACACTTTTCTCCTTCACTCTTTTCTCCTTCACACTTTTCTCCTTCACTCTTTTCTCCTTCACACTTTTCTCCTTCACTCTGCTCTCCTTCACTCTGCTCTCCTTCACTCTGCTCTCCTTCACTCTGCTCTCCTTTACAGCTTCCTGCTTTTCCTCCATGTCTTCCTGCTCTCTGTAACCCCCCCCGATCATCCATCTCTTCCTCCACTACCTTGTCCTTCATTTGAACTACATTTCCCATGAGCCCACGACTGTTTGATTGTCTCCTAATCGTGTGATCCGTCTCCAGCTCCATCAGCGTGTGAGAACTTGTAATCCAGAACCTTCCTCAGGGACGACATCAAACTGCAGTAGCAGGATTTACAGTAATCCCTCTTCAACACTAAAGTGTCCACATGCCAAGCAGCCGGAGGAAAGCAGGAGTTACCTCCAACACACACTTTACACTTTTACTCTAACATCTATTACAGCTTTACCTCACACTCGTACACACAGCTCACACCTGAGACTCCTTCCACAAGTGGTACGTAACTATCTTCATCAGTGTCAAGTGGGGGAGAGAAAGAAAGAAAGAAAGAAAGAAAGAAAGAAAGAAAGAAAGAAAGAAAGAAAGAAAGAAAGAAAGAAAGAAATATTTAAGAATAAGTTTCATTCTTTTCACAGACAGACTGATGTCTGAAGAGACAGAAAGACGGACAGACAGATGGACGGACGGACGGACGGACAGACGGATGGACAGACAGACAGACAGACAGAATGCATTATGGAGTGAGTGCACTGTGGGTCTCAGACTCAGTGAATTACTTTCACTCTGCAGCAGTTAATCACTGGACTCTACTGTATATTTTACTCTCTCTCTCTATTCTTCTCTCTCTCTCTATTCTTCTCTCTCTCTATTCTTCTCTCTCTCTATTCTTCTCTTACTCTGAATTCAAGCCGGCATAAAGGTTAAAAGTTTACACACCCCTGTGGAGAACTAACCCAGACATGCAGTTCTATTAAACGTCATTTCTACTGTATACACTCTGTACTTGCGCGCGCGCACACACACACACACACACACACACACACACACACACACACACACACACACAAACACACACGCAGACGCACACACACACGCACACACACACACACACGCACACACAAACACACGCGCGCACGCAGACACACACACATGCACACACAAACACACGCGCACACAGACGCACACACACGCACACACACACACACACACACACACACACACACACAAACATGCACACACACACGCACACAGAAGCACACACACCAGTACACACACACACACACACACACTTAGGCACACACACACACACGCACATACACACCCACACACACCCACACACATAGACACATAGACACACAAATACACACACACACACCATTTAAATTCACCCTCACACGTGTACACACCAGTACACACACACACACACACACTTAGGCACACACACACTTAGGCACACACACACCCACACACAGACACACAAATACACACACACACACCATTTAAATTCACCCTCACACGTGAATAAAGGCAAACATTCAATCATAGGAAGACAAACACAGATGTAGACAAGATGGACACATGAACACACTCGCAAATATTCAGTTACTCTCTCTCTTTCTCTCTCTTTCTCTCTCTCTGCTCTCTCATCTCTCTCTTCTTCTCTCTCTCTCTCATCGCTCTTTCCTCTCTTCTTCTCTTTCTCTTTCTCTTTCTCTCACTCTTTCTTCTCTCTCTTTCTCCCATCTCTTTTCTGATATTTATTCCCCTTCTGTAGCCACAGAAGGGACGCCCCCGCTGGTCCTCATCCACAGCTTGACAGAAATGGGAGCGGTCTTGTTAAATTCAATCACCTCACTATGTCTCCTTCTCTCTCTCGTCTCCTCTGTACTCAAAAAAAAAAAGAAG